>NC_056737.1:1518753005-1518958367 GCF_019279795.1 Protopterus annectens | reverse complement strand
CCCTGAACCACAACATTCAACTCCAGGCCAAATTTGTGCCAGGAAAAGAAAATTCACTAGCAGACACCTTAAGCAGAACTACCACGGATGCCCACGAATGGATGCTGCATCCAGACATCTTCAAAACCATTACAAAGAAATGGGGACTACCAGAAATAGACCTGTTCGCATCCCCACACAACCACCAATTGAGGAAATTCTGCACAAGGGCATACCACCCACTTGCTTGGAAGGTGGGGCTCCCTATCCTTCAGTTGGGAAAACCTGACAGCATATGCATTCCTACCTCTTCCCTTGATGCACAAAGTGCTACTGAAGATCAAAGAAGATCACCCAAGGATCATCCTGATAGCTCCAGACTGGCCGAGGCAGCATTGGTACCCGCTCCTGAGGAGTATGTCTCGGACACACGCATGGCCTCTACCTCTGGTTCCTTTACTGCTAACACAGAACAACTACAAGATCCTACATCCAAACTTGAAAACACTGCAGCTACATAAAGCAAAATAACCCAGACTTATCCCAGAGGGTTAAAGACATTATCCTGGAGGCTCGCAGACCCTCCACAAGGAAGACTTATTCAGCCAAATGGAAAAGATACCTCATTTGGAGTACAGCAAAAGGAGAAAATGTATCATTAGCAAACATAGCTAACATCCTGGAATACTTGGCAGAACTTTTCCACAATGGCCTGTCTTACTCCTCCATTAAGATTCATGCATCAGCAATTTCAGCAGAATACAACATGGATCCTCCAGTCTTCTCTCATCCTCTACTCAGGCAGTTTCTGAGAGGAATTAAAATGTAAAGCCTCCAAGGAAGCCACCTTTGCCTACATGGGACCTTAACTTTGTGCTGGAAAAGTTAACACTTCCCCCTTTCGAACCAGCAGCAACAGCAGAATTACAGTTCTTATCTTGGAAAACTGCTTTCCTGCTTGCAATCACTTCAGCAAGAAGGGTTTCTGAATTACAGGCATTAATGGCAGTACAGCCCTTCCTTAACTTCCATCAGGATAGAGTGTCCTTGAGAACAAATCCTACTTTTATGCCAAAAGTGGTCTCCAGGGTATCATTGAACCAAGCAATCCACCTGCCAACATTCTTCCCCAACCCACAGAACAGGGGGGAAAGACTACTACATACATTGGATGTGCACAGGCAATTGCTATTATCTGGACAGAACCAAGACCAACAGAAAGACTGACCAGCTTCTGGTAGCGTATGCAATAGGAATGGAAGGAAAAGCAATTTCAAAACAGACAATCTCAAAATGGATAGGAAATTGCATTAGATTTTGTTACTCTTTTCATGGAAAGACAACTCCAGAAAACATCAGACCTCACTCCACAAGGGCTACAGCCACTACTACAGCTTTCCTACGAGTGGCTACCAAAGACATTTTAGAAGCTGCTACTTGGAGCTCCGTGCATACATTTGCCAAGCATTATAATCTACCTTTATACTCCAGATCCCGAGCAGGTTTTGCAACTGCTGTTTTGCAAGGGATCTTAACTAC
Organism: Protopterus annectens; assembly: GCF_019279795.1. Lineage (NCBI taxonomy): Eukaryota > Metazoa > Chordata > Ceratodontiformes > Protopteridae > Protopterus > Protopterus annectens. Next base: position 1,518,956,849 of record NC_056737.1, on the reverse strand, counting down.
ACCATAATCATCTTAGTGCCTCCACCCCCAGTTTGGCTATGGTATTCTACCCATATGTTAGGACTGCAGATGCATCCTTGAAGGGCATAGTACAGTTTTGTACCTACCATAAATGTAGATGTCCGAGAGGTATGCATCTGCAGTCAGGATTACCCACCCTCCTTCCCCTCTGTGGTACTCCTAGGGTATTTGCCCATCTTGTAGCTAGCTGGGGGAATCTATTATGGTGTATTTGATTGTATATATGTATATACATGCTTATATTGTTAGCGCTCTACTGTTTGGAACCATTTGCATTTATCCAAATTTAGCCTTCCTAGAGGGCACCTGACATCTGGGGCAAGAAACACTGAGGAAAATGGCGTCGGTTGATGCCTTTATACCCAATAAACAGCAGCTATGACGTCGGGTGAAGTGCGACATCAGCCGAGGCCAGACCCAGACTTTGGAATCCGGCCGACCGAAGGGCTGCCTGAGGCAGGACAACCCATATGTTAGGACTGCAGATGCATACCTCTCGGACATCTACATTTATGGTAGGTACAAAACTGTACTTTTTGTACCTACCATAAATGTAGATGTCCGATGGGTATGCATCTGCAGTCAGGATTACCCACCCTCCTTCCCCTCTGTGGTATTCCTAGGGTGCTTACCCCTCTTTTAGCTAGCTGGGGGAATCTATTATGGTGTATTTGTTTGTATGTATATATGTATATATATATTTTGCTTACTACTGTTTGGAATTTTCTACATTTATCCAAATTTAGCCTTCCTAGAGGGCACCTGGCATCTGGGGCAAGAAACACTGAGGAAAATGGCGTCGGCTGATGCCTTTATACCCCAGGAGCTATGACGTCGGGTGAAGTGCGACATCAGCCGAGGCCAGACCCAGACTTTGGAATCCGGCCGACCGAAGGGCTGCCTGAGGCAGGACAACCCATATGTTATGACTGCAGATGCATACCTATCGGACATCTACATTTATGGTAGGTACAAAACTGTACTTTTTGATTCTTTGGAGGCCTCCTGCAGGGCCGCTGTTACGGGTTCTGTCATCAGGAGGCATGCTTGGTTAAAGGAACAAAATCTGCCTGATCATGTCAAAGCAAAATTATTAGATGCTCCATTACAGCATGATACCTTGTTTGGTGTTAAAGCAGAAGAGGTGTTAAAAAAAATGGAGGACAAAGCTAAATCTATGCAAACGGTTAAGGATTTCTTAAAGGTACAGCCTCCAAGATTTAGCAGACACTGGCCTACAAAGAATTGGTCCTTTCCAGTGTCAGACAGACCACAAAGGGGCAGATACAGACACCCAAGAGGCAGATCCCAGCCCCAAGGTTCATACAGGTCTAAACAATGGAGTGCTTCTACCTCCAAAAGTGGAGAAGACAAATCACAGCCGTACAGGAAACAGTCCCAATGACTTCCCCCTAACTGCACCAAGCACTTATCTTCTGGCAGCACCTTTAGGGGGAAAACTAGCACTTTTTTCTCAAAATTGGCACATAATAACCCAGGACAAATGGATCCTTAGACATAGTGTCACAAGGCTAAAAGTTTCATTTCCATACCCTGCCAAGGACAAACGGTTGGCCAGACCTGCCACAACATCAATGGGCAGAGGCACAAAAGCAAGTCTCATCCGTCATGGACATGAGGGCCATTCAACAAGTACCAGAGCAAGAGAAGGGGCAAGGATTTTATTCAAGACTGTTCTTGGTACCAAGAAAGGACAAGACCTGGAGACCAATACTGGACCTATCTATTCTAAACACGTATCTGGATATACCAAAATTCAAAATGTTGACTCTACAGCAACTTCTGCCCATGCTGGGCAAGAAGGCTTGGCTTGTGACTTTAGACCTAAAAGAGGCATACCTGCATGTCCCAATCAGACAAACATGCAGAAGATATCTCAAATTCAAAGCTGGCTCAATGCACTACCAATTCTCTGCATTGCCCTTTGGCTTATCTGCTGCGCCCAAGGTCTTCACAAAGTGCCTGGCACCAGTAATTGCATTCTGCAGACAAAGAGGAATACAGATATATCCTTACTTGGACGACTGCCTTATTCAAGCAGAGAACAAGGACATTCTACTACACCATCTGGCATTAGTAAAGAGATTTCTAACAGGCCTAGGGTACACAGTCAGCGAAAAGAAATCAAAACTAGTACCCTCTCAAGAGATAATATTCCTGGGTGCAAGCTTAAATACAACTGCCCAGATGGCTCATCTCACGCCAGACAAACAAAGGCTACTGACTACCTATTTGAACCTGTTGGCAACAAAGGCCCAGTTATCTGCAAGAAAAATTCTGCAGGCTTTGGGCTTCATGGCATCCTGCATTCTGCTAATTCCATATGCGAGACTGCATATGAGGAAACTTCAATGGTACCTAAAAAGTGTTTGGACTCAACATTGCCACAGCCTGGAAACATTAATTACCCTCAGTCCCTGCCTGCATCAGGAGTTTCGATGGTGGCTGAAGGCTTGTCACCAGAACAAGGGACAGCCATTCACTTTTATCCCCAGCCAGGCAGACATTAACGGATGCATCAGATTATGCCTGGGGGGCCCACATGGCAGGAAGATGTATTCAAGGCACATGGTCCGCAAACCAAATGCATCTACATATCAGTCAAAAAGAGATGCTAGCTGTTCAGAATGCCCTGACAGCCTTCAAGGACCTACTTCATCCGGGACAACTACTGATAAAGACAGACAACACCACGGTCATGTGGCATATAAACAAGCAGGGAGGCACTTATTCTTACCCCGTTTGCAGACTAGCCATGACTTTGTGGGACCCAGCATTGACTTACCAAGTACATCTGCAAGCACAATTCCTGCCAGGAAAGATAAATACTCTGGCAGGCGAACTAAGTAGAAGCATCATGGATCCCCACGAGTGGAAATTGGATTCACAAGTCTTCAGCATGATTGCAAGGAAATGGGGATGCACGGATATAGATCTATTTGCCTCTCCTCACAACTACCAACTAAAAAGATCCTCTCCTCACAACTACCAACTGAAAAGATTCTACACAAGGACATATCACAGACAAGCATGGAAAGTGGATGCCCTATCTTTCAGCTGGAAAAGCTTAGCAGTGTATGCCTTTCCTCCACTGCTTCTCCTTCCCAAGGTACTCCTAAAGGTCAGACAAGAGAAGCCAAAGATGATACTGATTGCCCCTAACTGGCCCCACCAGTACTGGTATCCAATCCTAAGGAACTTGTCTCAATGCCCAGCTTGGACCTTGCCTCAAATACCTCATCTACTATCCCAACAAAACAATCAGATCCTGCACAGCCAACTAAAGACCTTAAAGCTGGCAGTATGGCGGATAATGTAGTCATACAGAACATGCCTCTCACTAAAGCTGTGATGGATGTCATTTTGGAGGCCAGAAGGCCTAGTACCAGAAAATCTTATGCTGGAAAATGAAAGAGATTCTGTGCTTGGAACCAGGCACAAGGAATTGACACCGCTGTACCAAATATTCATCAGATTTTACAATACTTAACTGAGATGCTGGACAAATGCCTATCCTTTTCATCAATTAAAATTCATGCCTATGCCATTTTGGCTCATTACAATACAGAGCCACCAATCTTTTCTCATCCCTTGTTAAGGTAGTACCTCAGAGGAGCCAAAAACTTAAGACCTCCAAGGAGATCACCAATACCTGCATGGGACCTCAATTATGTCTTGGAAAAACTCACCCTGCCTCCTTTTGAGCCAGCCGCTACAGCTGATATAAAGTTTTTATCCTGGAAAACAGCTCTGCTCCTAGCAATAACCTCTGCAAGATGAGTCTTGGAGCTACAGGCACTCATGGCTGTAGAACCTTTTATCATTTTTTATCCAGATAGGGTTTCTCTGAGGACATACCCAACATTTATGCCTAAGGTAGTGTCCAATGTGGCCCTTAACCAAACTATTCATCTGCCTACATTTTATCCAAACCCGCACAATAATGGGGAGAGAATTCTGCATTCTTTGGACATACACAGATAGCTACACTTCTACTTGAACAGAACCAAAGCTCTCAGAAAGACAGAGGAGCTACTAGTGGCATATGCAGCAGGATCACAAGGAAAGGCTATCTCAAAGCAGACCATCTCAAAGTGGATAGGCCACTGCATTCGTTTCTGCTATTCTCAACATGGCAAGCCAGTGCCTAAGGGCATTAGGCCACATTCAGCCAGAGCAGCAGCCTTCCTCAGGGGAGTACCAACCAAAGACATTTTAGAGGCTGCTACCTGGAGTTCAGTGCACACCTTTACCAAGCACCATCATTTACCACTCTACTCTAAATCCAGGACAGGCTTTGTCACTGCAGATGTTCATCGTGTTTCACTGTTGCAGTCATTACACTTGGGTTATCCTGCTGTCAGGCTACCCGTAGTTGGCCCGAGTTCCAAAGTCTAGGTCCGGCGTCAGTTGCTGTCACCTCTTCCCTGACTTCAGTGCACCAGGGGTATAAAAGATGCAACCAATGCCATTTTCTTCAGTCTTTCTTGCCACGCGGTGCCCGAAGCAGAAGCAGTTTGCAAGTGCCGGTTGGCCGACTCCTGAGATTTTCAAAATAGAGTTTCAGGACCGAAGTCTTCAATAAAGCTAAGTACCCCGTTGGGGAAACTTTTTCTTGCTCCAGACCGATGTCAGTAAAAGTTAACAATTGCATTTCTTGTGGGAAGCAAATACCTCATAAGGACTTTCACTCTTACTATATTCCTTGCCTAGACCCTGACCACGACGTTACTAGTTGTCGGTTTTGTGCTAGATTCAACAAACTCACTATTAAACATCAGTTTGATTTTGCATTACATTACTTTGACCGAAGGTTTAACTATATAATGCCGTCGGAACAACCGACGACTGGAATTCGTAAAAAAACGCAAAGACAAGGAAAAGGACAGGCATCCGAGGTCCAAAACAGACTACGAAGCCTCTTCTAGGCCAGTCGCCGGTTCTCAGTGAGGTGCTTTTGCAGCCCCTGACACCCGCTACCTCAGAGCCACAGGCCGCATCTGACTCGCACGTGGAGACAACTAGGCCTCTGGATACTCAAGGTATTGAGCCTTCGGAAAATATTCCCTCAGATGGGTCCGGAGCCGCTGAGCAGGCATCGACTTCTGAGGGTGTTTTCAGACCTTCACAGCTTACTATTAAATCCTCTGCAGCAGCCAAAGTACAGTCAAAGACACCATTAAAGACAAAGAAACAAGTACAGCATTCTCCTGGACAGTCAACCATGCCAAAGAAACAGATGCTTAAAATGGCCGAAGACTTAATTACTTTGATCAGGGGTTCCCACCCCCCTCCTGATAAAAGGCCTTGGCAAGACACTGACTATGATTCCTCTGACCAGGTTTCTATTTCCTCTGATTCCTCTTCAGATCAGGGCTATTCTCTTCCTCCCTATGAGGACTCTGATGGTGAAGAATCTATACCTTCAGCATCTCCGCCTGAAGATTACACTTTTGGGGAAACTCTGCACACCATGAGGGAACATTTCCACTGGGAGAGCCAGGATTATTTAGAATCCAAGAAAAGGCTCAGAGATTTTCTTTTACTGCCTCAACACAGGCCCCTGGCTATTCTGTGCTTGATATAGTTGATGATGTTTTCTCTGAATCCAGTCTGTCTCCTGATTCTTTACCCCCTGCACCAGTCAAGCCAGACAGGTATTACAGGGTCCCTGACTCTCATAAATTTCTTTATAAAAATCCTGCTGCTGACCCTGAAACCATTTCTCAGGGTCCCAAAGAGGTTAAGGCTTCCACTGCTAAAAATCATGTTCCTTCCGATAGGGATTCTAGAGCTCTGGATAGATGGGGGGAAAAAGTTTACACCTCTGCTACTTTAGCTGTAAGGGCTTTAAACTGCCAGTTTCACATGCTTAAATATCAACAGTACCTCATATCTTTGCTAAAACAGAAAATGCTTACAAATTCAGAGAATCCTGACAATAGGGAAATGCAGGAATTATTGCATACAGCTGAACAAGTGGGAAAGCATACTCTGCAATGTGGTTTTGATTCATTAGAGGCTTCATGCAGAGCCACAGTTACAGGCTCTGTCATTCGAAGGCATGCTTGGTTGAAAGAACAAAGTTTACCTGAACATGTAAAGTAAAATTATTGGATGCTCCATTACAGAATGATACTTCGTTTGGTGTTAAGGTGGAAGAGGTGTTAAAGAAAATGAAGGATAAAGCAAAATCTATGCAGACAGTAAAAGATTTCTTACAGGTTCAACCACCTAGGTTTAGTAGAATCTGGCGTTCTAAAAATTGGTCCTTTCAGGTGTCAGACAGGCCACAAAGAGGCAGATACAGATGCCCAAGAGGCGGATCTCAGTCCCAAGGCTCCTACAGACCTAAACAATGGGTTACTTCTGCCCCCAAAGGAGGAGGAAACAAATCACAACCTTTCCTCTACAAAGACCAAGTACTTGCCTTTTGGCAGCACCCCTAGGGGGAAAGCTAGCACCTTTTACACAAAATTGGCACATAATCACCCAGGACAAATGGGTACTGAATATAGTTTCTCAGGGTTACAGGTTCCACTTTCACACTCTTCCAAAATCAAAAGGTATGCCGGATCTGCCACAAAACCAATGGGCAGAGGCACAAAAGGAAATTGCTGCTCTCATGGCCATGGGAGCTATTCAAAGAGTACCACAGCAAGAACAGGGACAAGGATTTTACTCAAGACTTTTCCTGGTTCCCAGAAAGGACAAAGCCTGGAGACCAATACTGGACTTGTCAATCCTAAATACTTTCCTGGATGTTCCAAAATTCAAAATGTTAACACTGCAACAACTTCTACCCATGCTGGGCAAGAAGGCTTGGCTAGTTACTTTGGACCTCAAGGAGACATATCTGCATGTCCCAATTAGACAATCGTGCAGAAGATATCCCAGATTCGTAGCTGGCTCAATGCATTACCAATTCTCTGCACTGCCCTTTGGCTCATCTACTGTGCCCAGGGTCTTCACAAAATGCCTGGCACCAGTAATTGCATTTGCAGACAAAGAGGAATTCAGATATATCCCTACTTGGACGACTGCCTTATTCAAGCAGAGAGCAAGGACATTCTACTAAAGCATCTGGTGTTTGTAAAAAGATTATTAATCTGCCTAGGGTACACAGTAAACCAAAAGAAATCAAAACTAGTGCCCTCTCGAGATAATATTCCTGGGTGCAAGCTTAAATACAACTACCCAGATTGCTTATCTCATGCCAGACAAGCAAAGGCAACTGACTCATTACTTTCAAATGATGGCAACAAAGACCCAGCTCCCTGCAAGAAAAATTCTGCAGGCCCTGGGATTTATGGCTTCCTGCATTCTACTAATTCCATATGCAAGACTGCATATGAGGAAACTACAGTGGTATCTAAAAAGTGTTTGGACTCAGCATTGCCACAGCCTGGAAACAATAGTAACTATAATTCCCTGTCTACAACAGGAGTTTCGATGGTGGTCCAGGGCCTGTCACCACAACAAGGGACAGCCCTTCACCTTACCCACAGCCAGGCAGACAATAACAACGGATGCATCGGATTATGCCTGGGGGGCACACATAGCAGGGAAATGTATTCAGGGCACGTGGCCCAAGGAACAAATGCATTTTCACATCAATTAAAAAGAGATGCTAGCTGTACAGAATGCCCTGATCTACTACATCCAGGACAACTATTACTAAAGACGGACAACACCACAGTTATGTGGTACATCAACAAGCAAGGGGGAACACATACCTACCCCCTCTGCAGACAAGCCATGACACTCTGGAGCACAGCACTGACCTATCGAGTACATCTGCAAGCACAATTCCTGCCAGGAAAGAAAAATACACTGGCAGACGAACTAAGCAGAAATCTCATGGATCCGCACGAATGGAAACTAAATCTACAGGTCTTCAGCATGATAACAAGGAAATGGGGACGCCCAGACATAGATCTTTTTGCCTCCCCTCACAACTGCCAACTTCAGATATTCTGTACAAGAACTTATCACTCACAAGCATGGAAGGTGGATGCTCTTTCATTCAGCTGGAAAACCCTGACAGTTGCCTTCCCTCCACTGCCTCTTCTTCCCAAGGATCTCCTAAAAGTCAGACAAGAGAAGCCAAAAATGATCCTGACTGCCCCAGACTGGCCACGCCAGCACTGGTACCCAATCCTAAAGAGATTGTCTCGAGGCCCAGCATGGCCTTTACCTCAAATTCCTCATCTTCTGACTCAACAAAACAATCAGATTCTACACAGTCAACTCAGAACCTTAAATCTGGCTGCATGGCAGATAATATAGCCACTCACACCTCTCTCTAAAGCTGTTATGGATGTCATTTTAGAAGCCAGGAGGCCCAGCACTAAGAAGTCTTATGCAGAAAAATGGAAGAGATTTTGTGCTTTGAACCAGGCACAAGGACTCGAACCACTTGTTCCAAATATACCTCAGATTTTACAATACCTAACTGAGATGCTGGACAAAGGCCTATCCTTTTCATCTATTAAAATCCATGCCTCTGCCATTTCAGCTCATTACAATACAGAACCTCCTATTTTTTCACATCCACTGCTAAGGCAGTACCTCAGAGGGGCAAGAAACATAAGACCCCTAAGGAGAGCACCAATACTTACTTGGGACCTCAATTTTGTATTAGAAAATCTCACACTGCCTCCTTTTAAGCCAGCCAACACAGCTGATATAAAATTCTTATCATGGAAAACTGCGCTGCTCCTAGCAATAACTTCAGCAAGAAGAGTCTCAGAGTTACAGGCATTAATGACAGTGGAACCTTTCATCATTTTTCATCAGGACAGGGTTTCTCTAAGGGCAAATCCAACATTTATTCCAAAGGTGGTTTCCAATGTGGCTCTTAACCAAACCATTCATTTGCCAACTTTTTATCCAAATACCCAGAATAAAGGGGAGAGACTTCTGCACAATTTGGATATACACAGACAGCTACGATTCTACTTGGACAAAACAAAAACCTTTCAGAAAAACTGAGCAACTATTTGTAGCTTATGCTGCAGGATTACAAGGAAAGCCTATCTCAAAGCAGACTATTTCAAAATGGATTCGTTTCTGCTATGCACAACATGGCAAATCAGTGCCTAAGGGCATAAGGCCACATTCCACCAGAGCAGCAGCCACTTCAGCAGCCTTCCTCAGAGGAGTACCAACCAAAGACATTTTAGAAGCTGCAACCTGGAGTTCAGTGCACACTTTCACTAAGCATTACCACTTACCTCTATACTCTAAATCCAGAGCAGGCTTTGCCACTGCAGTTCTGCATGGCCTGGTAGCCTCTCCTAATCCTATTTAGCCCCAACCACCCAACCTCAGCTTTGGGATTCAACCCAAGTATAATGACTGCAACAGTGAAACACGATGAACATAGTACAGTTGTGTACCTACCATAAATGTAGATGCTCTAGTGTATTCACTGTTGCAGTCCAGGTTACCCACCCACCATCCCCCTTTCTCATTGCTGGGTCCTTTTTGTACTTCTCTACTCTCTACAACCTATGCAATGTATTTGCTTGTAGATGAAGGAAATGTTATTTTGCTACATGCATGTTTTTTGACATAATTTTTTCCAGCCTTTCCTATTTGGGGGCACCTGACATCTGGGGCAAGAAAAACTGAAGAAAATGGCGTCTGTTGCATCTTTTATACCCATGGCGCACTGACGTCAGGGAAGAGACGACAGCAACCGACGCCGGACCTAGACTTGGGAACTCGGGCCGGCTGCGGGTAGCCTGCCAGCAGGATAACTCAAGTGTAATGACTGCAACAGTGAATACACTCGAACATCTACATTTATGGTAGGTACACAACTGTACTTTCTGCAGGGCCTCATAGCCCCTCCTAATGATATTTAGCTCCAGCCTACCAACCTTAACTTTGGGATTCAACCCAAATGTAATGACTGCAACAGTGAAACACGAAGAACATAGTACAGTTGTGTACACTTACCATAAATGTAGATGTTCGAGTGTATTCACTGTTGCAGTCCAGGATGTTCATCGTGTTTCACTGTTGCAGTCATTACTCTTGAGTTATCCTGCTGGCAGGCTACCCGCAGTTGGCCTGAATTCTAAAGTCCTGGTCCGGCGTCGGTCGCTGTCGCCTCTTCCCTGACGTCAGTGCGCCAGGGGTATAAAAGATGCAGCCGACGCCATTTTCTTCAGTCTTTCTTGCCGCGCGGTGCCCGAAGCAAAAGCAGTTCGCAAGTGCCGGTCGGCCGACTCCTGAGATTTTTCACAATCAAGTTTCAGATCTGAAGTCTTAATTAAAGCTAAGTACCCCATTGGGGAAACTTTTTGCTCCAGACCGATGACAGAAAAAGTTAACAATTGATTTTCTTGTGGGAAGCAAATACCTCATAAGGATTTTCATTCTTACTGTATTCCTTGCCTAGGCCCTGATGACGACGTTGCTAGCTGTCGGTTTTGTGCTAGATTTAATCAACGCACTATTAAGCATCGGTACGATTTTTGCCTTTCATTACTTTGGCCGAAGGTTTAATTATATAATGCCGTCGGAACAGCCGATGACCAAAGTTTATGAAAAGTGCAAGGAAAAGGAAAAGACCAGGCATCCGAGGTCCAAAACCGACGAGGCCCCCGCTAGGCCAGTCGCCAATTCTCAGTGAGGCGCTTTCACAGCTCCTGACGCCCGCTACCTCAGAGCCACAGGCCGTTTCCGACTCCTGCGTGGAGCCAACTAGGCCTCTGGATACTCAAGGTATTGGACTCTCGGAAACTATTTCCTCAGATGGGTCCGGAGCCGCTGATCAGGCATCGGCTTCTGAGGGTGTTTTCAGACCTACGCAATTATATGTCAAGCCAACCTCAGCTTCAAAGTCAAAGACTAAAACAGCTCTAAAGACAAAAAAACAAGTACAGCATTCTCCTGGACAGACTTCCATGCCTAAGAAACAGATGCTTAAAATGGCCGAAGACCTAATTACTTTGATCAGGGGATGTCCTTCAAGAATGCAACTGCAGTCATAACATATGGGTTGTCCTGCCTCAGGCAGCCCTCGGTCGGCCGAATTCCAAAGTCTGGGTTCGGCGTCGGCTGGTGTCGCCTCTTCTCCGACGTCACAATGGCTGGAGTATAAAGGCATCGGCCGACGCCATCTTCTTCAGTCTTTCTTGCCGCGCGGTGCCCGAAGCAGAAGCAGTTCGCAAGTGCCGGTCGGTCAGCTCCTGTGTTTTCAGTACCGAAGTCATCTAAAGCTAAGTACCCGTTGAGAACATTTATTCTTGCCTCAGCCGATGTCAGAACAAATTGAGAAAGTTAATAATTGTTTGTCTTGTGGTAAACAAATACCTCATAAGGACTTCCATTCTCTCTGCCTTCCCTGCCTGGGCCCAGACCACGACGTCTCGGCCTGTGCTGCCTGTGCCTGCTTTAATAAGCGCACTCTCAGTCGCCGGGCAGAATTCGCCGAGGACTTCGGTGAATCTTTTGCGTATATCATGCCGTCGGAACAACCGACAACCCAATCTGCTAAAAAACGCAAAGACCGGGACCGACATCCTCGGCCCGCGTCCACTACCGATGTTTCTCCTAAACCCTCTACTGGTGCTCCGGCTCCTTCGGAAGTGGTAAATCTACCGCTCCAGGCCGACGACACAGCGCTAACACGACCTTCGGTCTCGGAGACCTCTCCGGTGCCGGTTGTTGATTTTCCTCCGGAAGCCGAAGTTCTGGATCTACCCGACACCATTCCTGTGGACAATGTAACGCCTGCACGTGGGGCTGCTAGGCCTCCTGTTTCCATGTCCATCAAGGCCTTTGCACGAGCTAAGGCCGCCAGTCAGGCCAAGGCCCATCCTAAACCTGCCCAGGCCCCTTCCTCTGATAAGCAGATCATGTCTCTGGCTACAGATCTTGTTTCCCTTATCAGGAGGTCTCAGCCTCATCCGGACAGGGGTTCTCAGCCACCTGCAGAGAAAAGGCCTAGAACTGAGCAGGCGGACGACCTCTCCTCGGATGAAGCCTCTGGGGATTCTGAGCACTCTGACACTCAAGAAGAACCCTTCCAGGCCTACGAGGACTCTGATGCTGAGGAATCTATTCCCTCTGCCTCCCCTCCAGAGGATTTCTCATTTGGGGAAGTTCTGCATTTCATGAGGGAACATTTTCAATGGCAGGGTCAGGAATTCTCTGACTCCAGGAAAAGGCTTCATACTTTCCTCAAGCTCCCCCAGCACAGACCTCTGGCTATCCCTCCAGTTATGGATGTTTTGGATGATGTTTTCTCTGACTCCAGTGCCAACCCTGACTCTCTTCCTCCTGCTCCTGTCAAGCCGGACAGATATTATAGGGTCCCTGACACTCACAAGCACCTTTTTAAGGCCCACTCTGTGGATCTAGAAACTATTTCACAGGGCCCCAAGGGAGTGGCTTCCTCCTCTGCCAAAAACCCACTGCCAGCTGACAGAGAAGCAAGGTCCCTGGAGAGATGGGGTAAAAAAGTATACACCTCTACTACCCTAGCCATGAGGTCTCTTAACTGCCTTTTTCACATGTTTCATTACCAAGATTTTCTCCTGGATGATTTACAGAAAAAGGTAGCCTCTTCTGAGCCTATTGATAAAAAGGCACTGCAGGATCATATACAAAACACTCAGCAGGTTAATAACCATTTTCTGCAGTGTGGTTATGATGCACTGGAAGCTTCATGTAGGGCAGCTATGACTGGGGCTGTAATACGTAGACATGCTTGGTTGAAGGATCAATCTTTGCCTGACCATGTTAAAGTAAAGTTACTGGATGCACCTTTTGAGAAACAAAAGCTTTTTGGTGCTACTGCACAAGATGTATTGAAATCCATAGAGGAAAAAGCAAAGTCAGTACAGACAGTAAAGGATTTCCTTCAGGTTCAGCCACCCAGATTCAGCAGAAACTGGCCCTCAAAGAATTGGTCCTTCCCCGGCTCTGACAAGTTTCAAAGGGGAAAAAGCAGAATAGCCAGGGGTAGAGGACAACACCAAGGATCTTACAGGGGCCACCAATGGCAACCTCCAAATCAAAGAAGTGGCGCAGACAGTTCAGCTGCACCACAGGGACAATCACAATGACTTCACTTTCGTACTGCCTACAAAGGTTCAAAGAGAAGCACCTTTGGGCGGAAAATTAGCCTTATTCTCACAAAACTGGCATATCTTAACCAAAGACAATTGGATTCTGGATTTGATAGACAAAGGCTACAGATTCCACTTCCACACATTACCAATAAGACAAGGCATGCCAAACCTGCCACATCATCAAAGGGCAGAGGCACTCTCTCAAGTTTCCAAGCTATTAAGTATAAAGGCAATAGAAAGGGTTCCTCCTCAGGAGCAAGGCCAGGGATTTTATTCAAGACTGTTCCTTGTTCCAAGAAAAGAAAACAAATGGAGACCCATACTGGACTTGTCAAATCTAAACACTTTCCTCATTGTGCCAAAGTTCAAAATGCTGGCGTTGCAGCAGCTTCTTCCCATGCTGGGCAAGGGGTCTTGGCTGGTCACTCTGGACCTCAAGGAGGCATACCTGCATGTCCCAATCAGACAAAGCTGCAGAAGATACCTCAGATTTCTTGCAGGAACAGAGCATTATCAATTCTCAGCATTGTCGTTTGGCTTGTCTACTGCGCCCAGAGTGTTCACGAAATGCCTGGCATCAGTAGTGGCACACTGCAGACAGCAGGGGATTCAGATATACCCCTACTTGGACGACTGCCTCATACAAGCAGACAACAAACAAACCCTAAAAGGGAATTTGGACTATGTCATGCATCTGCTGCAGGCCTTGGGATACACAGTCAACATTTAAAAGTCAAAATTACTACCATTCCAACAGATTACGTTCCTACGAGCCAAACTGGACACGGAAACACAAATGGCCTACCTCACAGAGGAAAAACAGCAGCATTTACCAGAGTACTTCAAAGGCCTAGCAAAGCTTTCCCAGCTGACTGAAAGGAAAATCCTGCAGGCCCTGGGTTTCATGGCATCTTGTATTCTTCTGATACCTTTGGCAAGACTTCATATGAGAAAGCTGCAGTGGTATTTAAAAAACTTATGGTCTCAACACAGCAACAGCCTAGAGGACATAATCCCACTTATTCCATGCCTGCAGAAGGAATTTCTATGGTGGGCTCAAGCCAGTCAACTAAACAAAGGCATGTCTTTCAACAGACCTCAAGCAGGCCAAATGATCACAACAGGCGCCTCAGACCATGGATGGGCGCACATGGAGGGCACATGCATTCAAGGTCTATGGACCAAAGGAAAGACATCTGCACATAAACCAAAAGGAGATGTTGGCAGTGATACATGCCATCGAGACTTTCGAAAAATCACTACAAGAAGGACATTTGCTAATAAGGACAGACAACACCACTGTCATGTGGTACATAAACAAGCAGGGAGGCACTCACTCTTATCCCCTCTGCAGACTAACAATGCTTCTCTGGGAAAAATCCCTGAGCCTGAAGATACACTTACAATCCCAGTTTGTACCAGGCAAGAACAATGTACTGGCGGACAGTCTGAGCAGAAATTTCATGGATCCACACGAATGGATGTTGCACCCTCACATTTTCTCTCAACTGACAAGGACATGGGGAATACCGGACGTAGATCTTTTTGCTTCCCACCTAAATCATCACCTGGAAAAGTTCTGCACAAGGACTCACCACCCTCTAGCTTGGAAAACGGATGCTCTCTCCTTTAGCTGGAATTCTCTAAAAATTTATGCATTCCCTCCTCTGCCTCTGCTGACCAAGGTGATACTGAAAATAAAGGCAGAACAACCAACAGGCATCTTGATAGTGCCAGACTGGCCAAGGCAACACTGGTACCCACTGCTATTGACCATAACTTGAACCAAACCATGGCCTCTGACCCTATGGCCCCTGCTCCTAACGCAACACAATTACAGGACTGTACATCAAGACCTGAAAACATTGCATCTGACAGACTGGAGACTTCCATGACTTCAACACCTAACTCTCTTTCCAAATCTGTTCAAGAGATCTTGCTGGAAGCACGCAGACCTTCCACCAGAAAAACCTATTCAGCCAAGTGGAAAAGATTCAGCATCTGGAATGCCAAAAAGGGTCAGGACACAGAACTACTGAGTATTCCTCAGATATTGGAATACTTGACAGAACTGTTTCATACTGGACTCTCATACTCCTCAATAAAGATTCATGCCTCAGCAATCTTAGCAAAATACAACTGTGACCCTCCAGTGTTTTCGCATCCTCTGCTAAGACAGTTTTTAAGAGGGATAAAGAATATCAAACCTCCCAGAAAACAGCCAGTACCTGCATGGGACCTCAACTACGTGTTGGAAAAACTAACTCTTCCTCCCTTTGAGCCAGCAGCATCCTCTGAAATGCAATTTCTTTCATGGAAGACGGCCTTCTTATTGGCAGTCACTTCTGCAAGAAGAGTTTCGGAGATACAGGCACTCATGGCAGTGCCCCCCTTCCTCATTTTTCATCAAGACAGAGTCTCCCTAAGAACCAATCCTACATTCATGCCAAAAGTTATTTCCAGGGTGTCTCTAAATCAAGCTATTCATCTGCCTACATTCTTCCCCAATCCTCAAAATAGGGGGGAAAAACTAATGCATACTTTGGACATACACAGACAACTACGCTACTACTTGGACAGAACTAAGGCCACCAGAAAGTCTGACCAGCTGTTTGTAGCTTATGCTGCTGGAGTACAAGGAAAGGCAATCTCCAAACAAACAATTTCAAAATGGATTGGACATTGCATCAGATTTTGCTATTCTTTTCATGGAAAAGGTGTGCCAGCCAATATTAGGCCACACTCCACCAGAGCTATAGCCACTTCCACAGCTTTCCTAAGAGGAGTGGCAACAAAGGACATTTTAGAGGCTGCTACATGGAGCTCCGTGCATACATTTACCAAGCACTACCACCTGCCATTATACTCCAGATCCCAAGCAGGCTTTGCTTCGGCAGTCCTGCAGGGGATTGTAGCTACACCATCCTTATCTTAGTTCCATCCACCCCCAGCTTGGCTATGGTATTCAACCCATATGTTATGACTGCAGTTGCATTCTTGAAGGACATAGTACAGTTTTGTACCTACCATAAATGTAGATGTCCGATAGATATGCAACTGCAGTCGGATTTTCCCACCCTCCTACCCCTCTGTATCCTTCTTTTTGGGTCCCTACCCCTCTTCCCTTCAGCTGGGGGTATCTCCTATGGTGTATCTGTTTATTACTGTTGTGCATGCTTGGGATTATTTTTTATCCATTTACAAAATTTAGCCTTCCTAAGTGGGCACCTGACATCTGGGGCAAGAAACACTGAAGAAGATGGTGTCGGCCGATGCCTTTATACTCCAGCCGTTGTGACGTCGGAGAGGAGGCGACACCAGCCGACGCCGGACCCAGACTTTGGAATTCGGCCGACCGAGGGCTGCCTGAGGTAGGACAACCCATATGTTATGACTGCAGTTGCATATCTATCGGACATCTACATTTATGGTAGGTACAAAACTGTACTTTCCCATCCCCCTCCTGATAAGAGGCCTAGGCAAGAGACAGAATTATGTCTCTTCTGATCAGGTTTCAATTTCCTCTGATTCCTCTTCTGAACAGGGATACTCTATTCCTCCCTATGAGGATTCTGATGCTGAAGAATATATTCCTTCAGCCTCTCCTCCTGAGGATTATTCTTTTGGGGAAACCCTGTATACCATGAGGGAGCATTTTCACTGGGAGAGCCAAGATTACTCAGAATCTAAGAAAAGGCCGAGAGATTTTCTTTTACTACCTCAGCACAGACCTCTTGCTATTCCACCTGTTCTAGACATTGTAGATGTATTTTCAGAGACCAGACTGTCTCAAGACTCTTTACCCCCTGCACCTGCTAAGCCAGACAGATATTACAGGGTTCCAGACTCTCTCAAATTTCTATATAAAAACACTGCTGCTGACCCAGAAACTATATCTCAGGGTCCCAAAGGGGTCAAGGCTTCCACTGCAAAAAACCCTGTCCCCTCTGATAGGGATTCTAGGAAACTGGACAGATGGGGGAAAAAAGTTTACACTTCTGCTACCTTGGCTGTAAGGGCTTTAAATTGTCAGTTTCATATGCTTAAATATCAGCAATACTTAATGTCACTGCTTAAATGTTGACAAATTCTGAATGCTCAGATAACAAGGAAATGTAGGATTTGTTGCATGCAGCTGAACAAGTGGGAAAGCATACTTTGCAATGTGGTTTTGATTCACTGGAGGCCTCTTGCAGGGCCGCTGTTACTGGTTCTGTCATTAGAAGGCATGCTTGGTTAAAGGAACAGAATCTGCCTGATCGTGTTAAAGCAAAATTATTGGATGCTCAATTACAGCATGATACTTTGTTTGGTGTTAAGGCAGAAGAGGTGTTGAAGAAAATGGAGGATAAAGCGAAATCCATGCATTCAGTTAAGGATTTCTTACAGGTACAGCCACCCAGATTTAGTAGGAACTGGCCTATAAAGAATTGGTCCTTTCCAGTGTCAGACAGGCCACAAAGAGGCAGATACAGACGCCCCAGTGGTAGATCTCAGCCCCAAGGCTCATACAGGCCTAAACAATGGGGTGCTTCTACCTCCAAAAGCAGAGAAGACAAATCACAATCATACAGGAAACAGTCCCAATGACTTTCCTCTGCCAGATCCAAGCACTTATCTTTTGGCAGCCCCCTTAGGGGGAAAACTAGCACTTTTTTCACCAAATTGGCACATAGTTACCCAGGACAAATGGGTCTTGAACATAGTGTCTCAGGGCTACAGGTTCCACTTTCACACCCTGTCAAAGGCAAAAGGTATACCAGACCTGCCACACAGTCAATGGGCAGAGGCACAAAAACAAGTTTCATCCCTCATGGACATGAGGGCCATTCAACAAGTACTACAACAAGAGCAGGGTCAAGGATTTTATACAAGACTTTTCTTGGTGCCCAGAAAGGACAAAGCCTGGAGACCAGTATTGGACCTATCTATTCTAAACACATTTCTGGATGTTCCAAAATTCAAAATGTTGACTCTGCAGCAGCTACTACCTATGCTGGGCAAGAAGGCTTGGCTCATAACTTTGGACCTAAAAGAGGCATACCTGCATGTCCCAGTCAGACAATCTTGCAGACGATACCTCAGATTCATAGCTGGCTCAATGCACTACCAATTCTCTGCACTGCCCTTTGGCTTTTCTACTGTGCCCAGGGTCTTCACAAAATGCCTGGCACCAGTAATTGCATTTTGCAGACAAAGAGGAATTCAAATATTTCCTTACTTGAACGACTGCCTTATTCAAGCAGAGAACAAAGACATTCTACTAAAGCATCTGGCGTTTGTAAAAAGATTACTAATTTGTTTAGGATACACAGTAAACGAAAAGAAATCAAAACTAGTACCCTTTCAAGAGATAATATTCCTGGGTTCAAGCTTAAATACAACTGCCCAGATGGCTTATCTCACGCCAGACAAACAAAGGCAACTGACTTCTTACTTCAAAATGTTGGCAACAAAGACTCAGTTATCTGCAAGGAAAATCCTGCAGACTTTGGGCTTCATGGCATCCTGCATTCTGCTAATTCCATATGCCAGACTGCATATGAGGAAACTACAATGGTATCTAAAAAGTAACGAAAACCAGAACGAAAAATAAAACTGATGAAAAAACACAAATACCACGGCAACCTTGGTAAAACAGGAAAAGTACTGAACGCAAATTTATTTACATTAAAAAAAACAGCGTTTTCGCCACAAGCCTCTTGTAGCTTCATCAGAGTAAGACATAAAAGACATAACCTGCCTTAATATAGTATGTAGGCAGGAAGTGACATATTATATTAAGTCATAAAATAGCATTTTCAATCCATCACATATCTCATTAAAAGTTTGAAAATTAAAAATTAAGAAGATATACAATTGTTTCCCTGAAACGAAAAAAATGCACCATATAGATACTTAATTAAATTTTATAAAACAATTTTTATATATAAAATGTTTTTGTATGTTGTTAATCTACATGGATATCTGAAAGAGACACCCTATCCATAAAAGGACCGAAATCAAAGTAATATTAAGTGCTCAATAAAACCAGGACAAAATACAAGAGCTGTGAGAATAATAAAAATACATAATTCATAATGATACTACCAAAAGCAGAATACTGATAAATATAAGACAAAACAATGACGGTGCAAGCACAAAACCACCAAGGCGTATACACCTGACTATCTCAAATAACTTCTCAACTTAAGAACAGCTGAGATGTTACAGTTATCATTCAGCCCTGGCACTCTGAAAGCATCAAGTTTCAGTTGTCATTCTAACTCTAAATATTCTAGTAACAGGGAGGAAGGACCTCCTCTAATCGAATAAGGTATGTGGTCTATAGCCATGAATTCAAAGCTGTGGCCAGGGAAGGACGAAACATGTTTTGCTAAAGCATTTTTACAGTTACCCTTTCTTATAGCATAGTCGTGCTCGTAAATACGGTCACGAAGTCTTCGATCCGTCTTCCCTATATAGAAACCACTACAACATTTGCAACACGCAATGTAAACCACAGCTTTTGTTTCACAATTCATCTTGTGGAAAATTTTGTATCTCATATTTTTAATAGTGAAACTGTTTCCTGTTTTTACCAGTTTACACCAATTACAGAATCCACATATAGCCATTCCTTTTTGTCTACTATAACCATCATGATTAAAATTCCTCTGTGTTAACTCTTTCAAATTGTTTCCTCTTCTATATGTAAGCCTAGGCACAGATCCCAACTTGCTAACTAAAAAACTATCATTTACTATAAGATGCCAGTTTTTGCATATTATAGCCCAAATAGCTTGTGAATCGAAAGAGAAAGTTGTGATGAAATTCAACCTAAAGTTACATTCATCATCAAGTGGATGTACTAAGGTTTGTGGACAGGTGTTATCATTACAAACATACAAGTCACAATTCTCTGTTCTCCCTTGAATTACCTCTTTTTCACATAGGAGTGGTTGATAAAAAACAGAGGTTCTTTTGTTAGATACCTCATCAATAAGTTCCTCTAGAAGTAAAGCAGGGTAACCCCTGCTTAAGAACATATCTTTAAGGAAGTTACATTCTATATGGAAGTCATTTAAAGTACTACACATCCTTCCTGCTCGCACAAGTTGTCCCTTTACGATGGAACATTTTTGTTTAAAAGGGTGCGCACTAGAAAAATGCAGGAAGGAGTTGCAGTACGTCGGCTTCCAAAATATACTAGCCAAGTATTCTTCCTTAATATTATCCTTGACAAGCTTGACGTCCAAGTAATTTATCTCCGAATGCGAAAATTTCGAAGTAAATTTAAGGATATTCGTAGTGGAATTGAGCGCAGAAACAAATGAGTCAGCTTCAGAGGAATCACCATGGAAAAGGATGAAAACATCATCCAGAAATCTAGTATAGAAACGGACGTATTGCATCAAGTCCGT
The DNA here is from genome assembly GCF_019279795.1 of Protopterus annectens. NCBI lineage: Eukaryota > Metazoa > Chordata > Ceratodontiformes > Protopteridae > Protopterus > Protopterus annectens. The sequence goes on along the minus strand of NC_056737.1, from coordinate 1,518,936,313 downwards.
CCTATTCTTTAGGAATTGTTTTTCCCAATATCCCACAAAGAAGTTGGCAACGCTCGCCCCACAGGGCGAGCCCATCGCTACCCCTCGTTTTTGTAGGAACAAATCCTTATCAAACAAGAAAAAATTAGATGTCAAGACTATATCTAAAAGTTCTGTTACTAGTTGGATCTCATTTTTAGTGGCTCCAAATTCCTCCATGACTTACTTGCGGTTCATACCAGGGTTATGTAAAGATACCTGGTCTTTTCTACAGCAAATTAATGAGATCCCCTTCAGTGGCATGGATAATTTCCTTACCATTGATGTGGTAGACTTATACACCTCAATACCTCATTTGGAAGGTGTTGAGTAGATCGGGTTACTCATACAAAAACAATTCCTAAAGAATAGGACGGACTTGATGCAATACGTCCGTTTCTATACTAGATTTCTGGATGATGTTTTCATCCTTTTCCATGGTGATTCCTCTGAAGCTGACTCATTTGTTTCTGCGCTCAATTCCACTATGAATATCCTTAAATTTACTTCTAAATTTTCGCATTCGGAGATAATTACTTGGACGTCAAGCTTGTCAAGGATAATATTAAGGAAGAATACTTGGCTAGTATATTTAGGAAGCCGACGTACTGCAACTCCTTCCTGCATTTTTCTAGTGCACACCCTTTTAAACAAAAACGTTCCATCGTAAAGGGACAACTTGTGCGAGCAGGAAGGATGTGTAGTACTTTAAATGACTTCCATATAGAATGTAACTTCCTTAAAGATATGTTCTTAAGCAGGGGTTACCCTGCTTTACTTCTAGAGGAACTTATTGATGAGATATCTAACAAAAGAACCTCTGGATTTTATCGACCACTCCTATGTGAAAAAGAGGTAATTCAAGGGAGAACAGAGAATTGTGACTTGTATGTTTGTAATGATAACACCTGTCCACAAACCTTAGTACATCCACTTGATGATGAATGTAACTTTAAGATGAATTTCATCACAACTTTCTCTTTCGATTCACAAGCTGTTTGGGCTATAATATGCAAAAACTGGCATCTTATAGTAAATGATTTTTTAGTTGGCAAGTTGGGATCTGTGCCTAGGCTTACATATAGAAGAGGAAACAATTTGAAAGAGTTAACACAGAGGAATTTTAATCATGATGGTTATAGTAGACAAAAAGGAATGGCTATATGTGGATTCTGTAATTGGTGTAAACTGGTAAAAACAGGAAACAGTTTCACTATTAAAAATATGAGATACAAAATTTTCCACAAGATGAATTGTGAAACAAAAGCTGTGGTTTACATTGCGTGTTGCAAATGTTGTAGTGGTTTCTATATAGGGAAGACGGATCGAAGACTTCGTGACCGTGTTACGACTATGCTATAAGAAAGGGTAACTGTAAAATGCTTTAGCAAAACATGTTTTCGCCTTCCCTGGCCACAGCTTTGAATTCATGGCTATAGACCACATACCTTATTCGATTAGAGGAGGTCCTTCCTCCCTGTTACTAGAATATTTAGAGTTAGAATGACAACTGAAACTTGATGCTTTCAGAGTGCCAGGGCTGAATGATAACTGTAACATCTCAGCTGTTCTTAAGTTGAGAAGTTATTTGAGATAGTCAGGTGTATACGCCTTGGTGGTTTTGTGCTTGCACCGTCATTGTTTTGTCTTATATTTATCAGTATTCTGCTTTTGGTAGTATCATTATGAATTGTTATGTATTTTTATTATTCTCACAGCTCTTGTATTTTGTCCTGGTTTTATTGAGCACTTAATATTACTTTGATTTCGGTCCTTTTATGGATAGGGTGTCTCTTTCAGATATCCATGTAGATTAACAACATACAAAAACATTTTATATATAAAAATTGTTTTATAAAATTTAATTAAGTATCTATATGGTGCATTTTTTTCGTTTCAGGGAAACAATTGTATATCTTCTTCATTTTTAATTTTCAAACTTTTAATGAGATATGTGATGGATTGAAAATGCTATTTTATGACTTAATATAATATGTCACTTCCTGCCTACATACTATATTAAGGCAGGTTATGTCTTTTATGTCTTACTCTGATGAAGCTACAAGAGGCTTGTGGCGAAAACGCTGGTTTTTTTAATGTAAATAAATTTGCGTTCAGTACTTTTCCTGTTTTACCAAGGTTGCCGTGGTATTTGGGTATCTAAAAAGTGTTTAGACTCAACATTGCCACAGCCTGGAAACATTAATTACCCTTATTCCTTGCCTGCAACAGGAGTTTCGATGGTGGGCACAGGCCTGTCACCACAACAAGGGACAGCCATTCTCTTTACCCACAGCCAAGCAGACACTAACAACGGATGCATCAGATTATGCCTGGGGGGCCCACATGGCAGGGAAATGTATTCAGGGCACATGGCTCGCAAGCCAGATGCATCTTCATATCAATCAAAAAGAGATGCTAGCTGTTCAGAATGCCCTGACAGCTTTCAAGAACCTACTTCATCCAGGACAATTACTGATAAAGACGGACAATACTACAGTCATGTGATACATAAACAAACAGGGAGGCACACATTCCTACCCCCTCTGCAGACAAGACATGACTTTGTGGGACACAGCATTGACTTATCAAATTCACCTGCAAGCACAATTCCTGCCAGGAAAAATAAATACTCTGGCAGACTAACTCAGCAGAAACCTCATGGATCCCCACGAGTAGAAACTGGATCCACAAGTCTTCAGCATGATAACAAGGAAATAGGGATGCCCAGACATAGATCTATTTGCCTCCCCCCACAACTGCCAGTTACAGAGATTCTGTACAAGGATTTATCATAAGCTAGCATGGAAAGTGGATGCCCTATCCTTCAGCTGGAATAACCTAACAGTATATGCCATGTATCCACTGTCTGTCCTCCCCAAGGTGCTTCTAAAGGTCAGACAAGAGAAGCCAAAAATTATACTGATTTCCCCAGACTGGCCATGCCAGCACTGGTACCCTTTCCTAAAGAACTTGTCTCAAGGTCCAGCCTGGACATTGCCTCAGACTTCTCACTTACTGACCCAACAAAACAATCAGATCCTGCGCAGCCAACTCAGGACCTTAAATCTGGCAGCATGGCGGATAATGTAGCCATTCAGAACACTCCTCTTTCAAAAGCTGTCATGGATGTTATCTTGGAGGCCAAGAGGCCCAGTACCAGAAAATCTTATGCAGAAAAATGGAAGAGATTCTGTGCTTGGAACTAGGAACAAGGAATTGACACTTTGTACCAAATATTCCTCAGAGTTTAGAATACTTAACTGAGATGTTGGACAAAGGCCTATCCTTTTCATCAATTAAGGTTCATGCCTCTGCCATTTCAGCCCATTACAATACGGAACCACCTATTTTTTCTCATCCTTTAATAAGGCAGTACCTCAGAGGGGCCAAAAACATAAGACCTCCAAGGAGAGCACCAATACTTGCATGGGACCTCAATTATGTCTTGGAAAAGCTCACACTGCCTCCTTTTGAGCCAGCCTCAACGACTGATATAAAATTCTTATCCTGGAAAACAGCTCTGCTCCTAGCAATAACCTCTGCAGGACAAGTCTCAGAGTTACAGGCACTCATGACTGTGGAACCTTTTATCATTTTCCATCCAGACAGGGTTTCTGTGAGGATGAACCCTACATTTATGCCTAAGCTGGTGTCCAGTGTGGCCCTTAACCAAACCATTCACTTGCTTACATTTTATCCAAACCCACAGAACAAGGGTGAGAGACTTCTGCATTCTTTGTACATACACAGACAGCTACGCTTCTACTTGGACAGAACTAAAGCTTTTAGAAAGACTGAGCAACTTTTAGTGGCATATGCTGCAGGATCACAAGGAAGGGCCATCTCAAAGCAGACTATTTCTAAATGGATAGGCCATTGCATTCGTTTCTGCTATTCGCAGCACGGCAAATCAGTGCCTAAGGGCATTAGGCCACATTCTACCAGAGCAGCATCCACTTCAGCAGCTTTCCTCCAAAGAAATCTTAGAGGCTGCAACTTGGAGTTCAGTGCACACTTTTACAAAGCACTACCACTTACCTCTCTACTCTAAATCCAGAACAGGCTTTGCCACTGCAGTTCTGCAGGGCCTCATAGCCTCTCCTAATCCTATTTAGCCCAGCCAGCCATCCTTAGGTTTGGGATTCAACCCAAGAGTAATGACTGTAACAGTGAAACACGATGAACATAGTACAGTTGTGTACCTACCATAAATGTAGATGTTCGAGTGTATTCACTGTTGCAGTCCAGGTTACCCTCTCACCATCCCCCTTTCATTTGCTATGTCTTATCTGTACTTCTCTGTTCTATGCAGCCTATGTGGTGTATTTGCTTGTAGATGAAGGAAATGTTTACTTTAGTGCATGCATGTTTATTGGCATAATCTATTTAGCCTACCCTTCTGGGGCCACCTGACATCTGGGGTAAGAAAAACTGAAGAAAGTGGCGTCGGCTGCATCTTTTATACCCCTGGCGCACTGACGTCAGGAAAGAGGCGACAGCAACCGACGCCGGACCAGGACTTTGGAATTCAAGCCGATTGCGGGTAGCCTGCCAGCAGGATAACCCAAGAGTAATGACTGCAACAGTGAATACACGCGAACATCTACATTTATGGAAGGTACACAACTGTACTTTACCCACCCACCATCCCCCATATATTTGCTGGAACTTGTCTGCACTTCTCTAATCTATACAACCTATGTGGTATATTTGCTTGTAGATGAAGATAGTTTATATTTTGGTGAATGCATGTTTTATTGGCTTATTTTTTTGCCTACCCTTTTGGGGGCACCTGACATCTGGGGCAAGAAAAACTGAAGAAAATGGCGTTGGCTGCATCTTTTATACCCCTGGCTCACTGATGCCAGGGAAGAGGCGACAGCAACTGACGCCAGACCTAGACTTTGGTATTCAGGCCGACTGAGGGTAGCCTGCCAGCAGGATAACCCAAGTGTAATGACTGCAACAGTGAATACACTCGAACATCTACATTTATGTTAAGTGTACACAACTGTACTTTTTCTGCACTGTCTTTTGGCTTGTCTACTGCGCCCAGGGTCTTCACAAAGTGCCTGGCACCAGTAATTGCATTTTGCAGGCAAAGAAATATTCAAATATATCCATACCTGGACAATTGTCTAATTAAAGGACATTCTTCTAAAGCATCTCGCGTTTGTAAAAAGGGTTCTAACTTGTCTAGGGTACACCATAAACGAAAAGAAATCACAACTGGTACACTCTCAAAAAATTACATACCTGGGTGCAAGCTTGAATACAACTGCCCAGATGACTTATCTTACGCCAGAGAAGCAAATTCAATTGATGAGTTACTTCAAATAGGTGGCCACAAAAACCCTGCTATCTGCAAGACAAATTCTGCAGTCCTTGGGGTTCATGGCCTCCTGCATTCTTTTAATTCCATATGCAAGACTGCATATGATGAAACTTCAGTGGTACTTAAAAAGTTTATGGAGTCAACATTGTCACAGCCTGGAAACGATTCCTATTATACCTTGCCTGCAACTAGAGTTCCTATGGTGGGCAGAGGCCTGCCACCAAAACAAGGGACTTCCATTCACTCCACCCCCTGCCGCCCAAACCCTAACAACAGATGCATCAGACTATGCTTGGGGGGCGCATCTGGCAAGGAAGTGCATTCAGGGCAAATGGAGCCCAAATCAAATGCACCTACATATCAATCAGAAAGAGATGCTAGCTGTACAGAATGCTCTGACAGCCTTCAAGGACTACCTTCATCCAGGACAACTAATGATAAAGACAGACAACACCACAGTCATGTCGTACATAAACAAGCAGGGGGGTACACATTCCTACCCCCTTTGCAGACTGGCCATGGTATTGTGGATCACGGCCTTGACCTATCATATACAACTACAAGCTCAATTCCTGCCAGGAAAGCTAAATACTCTGGCAGGCGAACTAAGCAGAAATCTTCTAGACCCACACGAATGGAAACTGGTACCACAAGTCTTCAACATGTTGACACACAAATGGGGGAACCCAGACATAGATCTTTTTGCCTCACCCCAGCATTATCAGTTGGACAAATTATGCACAAGAATTCATCACAAAAAAGCTTGGAAAGTGGATGCTCTATTATTCATCTGGAAAAACCTATCAGTCCCCTTTTCCCCTTCTGCCTCTGTTCTCCAAAGTTCTACTAAAAGTCAAACAGGACAAGCCAAAAATGATTCTGATTGCTCCAGACTGGCCTCGCCAGCACTGGTACCCACTCCTGTTCAATGTGTCACACCTTCCTCCGTGGCACCTGCCTCAGACACCTTACCTACTGTCTCAGCAGAACTATCAAATTCTGCACACTCATCTCCAAACTTTGAATCTTGCAGCGTGGCTAATCAACTAATTTCACCCTTGGCATCCCTCAGCAAGCCAGTGATTGATGTCATTTTGGAGGCTAGGAGGCCTAGTACTAGAAAATCTTATGCAGACAAATGGAAAAGATTCTGTGCCTGGAACCAATCACAAGAAAAAACACAGAAAATAGATACTATCCAGAACTCCCGTGCTGGTGGTTTTTCTGAACCAATCACAAGGAATAAGCAAAGCAATGCCCAATATTCCACAGATTCTGCAAGACTTAACTGAGTACTTCACAAGGGCCTATCTTTTTGTTGTATAAAAATCCATGCCTCTGCCATTTCAGCTCATTACAACACAGAACCTACCCTCTTCTCTCATCCACTGCTAAAGCAGTATCTCAGAGGGGCCAAAAATTAAAGACCTCCCAGGAGAGCACAAACTCCTGCATGAGACCTCAATTTTGTTTTGGAAAAACTCGCTCTCCCTCCTTTTGAACCAGCTGCTACTGCAGACCTAAAATTTATCTCCTGGAAAACAGCTTTCCTTTTAGCAGTCACTTCAGCTAGAAGGATTTCAGAATTACAGGCTCTTATGGCAGTGGAGCCTTTCATTATTTTTCATCCGGACAGGGTGACTCTCAGGACCAATCCATCTTTCATGCCTAAGGTGGTATCCAGTGTGGCTCTTAATCAGACCATTCATCTGCCAACTTTCTTCCCCAATCCACAGAACAAGGGTGAGCGGATTCTGCAGTCATTGGATGTACACAGACAACTTAGATTCTACTTAAACAGGACGAAATCTGTAAGAAGATCTGAACAACTATTAGTGGCATTTTCTGCAGGGGCAGGGGGAAAGGCTATTTCAAAGCAAACTGTTTCCAAATGGATACGCCATTGTATTTGTTTCTGCTATATGCACCATGGTAAACCTATCCCCAAGGGGATCAGGTCTCATTCCACCAGGGCTGCATCTACTTCTGCAGCCTTTCTCCGAGGGGTTCCTACCAGAGAAACATTCTAGAAGCTGCTACCCGGAGCTCAGTTCACACGTTCACCAAACATTACCATTTACGTCTCTTCTCTAAATCCAGAGCTGGCTTTGCCACTGCTGTCCTGCAGGGCCTTATAGCTGCTCTAAATGCTCTATAATTCCATCCTCCCAACCATAGCTTTGGGATTCTACTCTAATGTAATGACTGCAACAGTGAAACACAAAGAACATAGGACAGTTGTGTACACTTACCATTAATGTAGATGTTCGAATGTATTCACTGTTGCAGTCCTGGTTACCCACCCTCCAGCCCCCTGATTTTCTCTTACTATACCTCTCCTTTCTTTTACTATGCTTAAAAGCCTTTTTGGGTGTCTTTCCTTTTGTTTGGAGGTATATTTTTTGTGTTTTAAATTATATACTTATGTGTGTGTGTGTGTGTGTGTGTGTGTGTGTGTATATATATGTATATATGTGTGTGTGTATGTATATATGTGTGTGTATATATATATATATATATATATATATATATTTATATATATATTTTTTTTTTGCTCCCCGATTGGGGGGCATCTGACATCTGAGGCAAGAAAAACTGATGTAATAGCATCGGCTGCATGTTTTATACCCCTGACGACCTGACGTCATGGAAGAAGGGACAGCAACCAACGCAGGACCCAAAACTTTGTTAATCAGGCCGAGGGCAACCTGCCAGCAGATTACCCAAATGTAATGACTGCAACAGTGAATATACTCGAACATCTACATTTATGTTAAGTGTACACAACTGTACTTTCTCATTGGGCAAGGGAGAACCACTCTTGTTGGGGTTGGAGGAGGGGGTGGATGTTCCTTTGTAGGACCGCTCTGAGGAATTTGTTTCCTTGGAAAAGGAACATTCTTCCAGGTGCTTTGTCAGTAGGGTCTTCCAGGAAAAGGAAACACAAATAACTGACATTTTTCTTCACCTGTGTCCCTTTCAGCTTAGACAGACAAGGAAGATTTCTGTCTGTTTTGCTAAGATTTATTTAAAGCCTTTCAGTCTTCACATGCTGGACTGCCCCTTCATAATAAATAGGAAAAGAGTTCCCTCACTGGCAGATCCTGATGGTCTGTCTAAGGAGCAGGTATTAATTAGGCTTAGACTGTGTTTCTGAAGTTCCTACTGCACGGAATGAGGAATCCGTCTCTTCAGGAAAGTTTCTGCTCTGATCCCCCACCTAAGAAGTTGTCCTTTTCCGATACTATTTTCAGAATGAAGGAGTTATTTTATTGGGAACAAGTCCCAGCAACGTATGATTCCCAGTAGCTGGATTTCCCTCTATCTGCAGCTGTCAGCTGTTTCTCCTGATTTGCCAGCTGTAGAGTATGCTTTCCTTTGCAGTCGACAGTTTGACAGTCAGATTTTCTTAGAAAACTGGATAAATTATATAAGGCCCCCCAGAGCCACAATTTTTTTTTTTCAAACTCAAATCAGACCCTACAGTAGTTTCACTAATAAAGCATATTCTGCCAAACACCTTACGGCAGCTAACCCTTTTCCATCTGACAAGGGTTGGAAAGCCCTTGATAAGGTTATGAAGAAAGTTTTATACTTCCACCTCAGTTGTAAGCTTCACAATTCAATATTCTTAAATTTCTATGTTTTTGCAGCTTTCTTTGACTATATGAGAAAATTGCTGGCCCCCCTTCTTCAGAGATGAATTCAGATATTTCTTAGTGTCTTCTGTGTCTCAGGTAATTAATCACACTCTAAAATGTTTTTTATGACACTGCTGATGCTGTTTCTAGAGCTGCTGCTACTGGGTTAGTGATGAGAAGATTTGTCTGGCTGTGTTCTCAGAATTTGCCAGAGAATATGAAAGCTGAGCTCCTGAATGTTCCCATGGATAAGCTGTATTGTTTGGCTTTTCCTCCTCAGAGGTACTCAAAAGATTTGATGAAAGGAGAGAGTTAATTCAAGGGGCTACCCACATTTTTTTAAACCTCCATACCTAAATTTAATTGAAACTTTATTTCCAGTTCAGGATCTTTTTATACGAAACAGAATAAGCAAACGCAGCAGTGCACAATTTCCAGAAAATAATAGCAGGGAGGTTCAAAACAGAAAGGAAGATCCTTCCAAAAACAAGAAAAAGTTATAAACAAACAAAAAAAAAAAAATAAGAGTGACTGTATCCATCTTTTGTTTTCACCCTCCCTAACCTGGCAACCCAGTAAATCAGCAGCAGCCACCTCTTTCTCATGTTCTACACGGGGTCAAGGTGTCATGGAAACTGTCACCATCTCTCTTTGACACTCATGCCTGACTGTCTTGGGTCTTCTCTCATACAATCCATCCACCTTTTTTTTGTGCACCCTTGTTTCCTCTTCCCTTCTTCCTGTTTGGCCCAAATCTTCTTCACCAGATTGTCTTCTGCTATTCTGCACAAGTCCATACCACCATAATATGTTCTCTTTGACCTTTTCTGCAGTTAAAGCTGCTTTGGCATCTGCTCTTCCATACTCATTTCTCTGTGTGTCTCACAGTGTACATCCCATCAGCCATCTCGGGCACTTCATCTCCATCAACTCTAGCTTCCTCAACTGCTCTACCTTTACTGCCCAGGTTTCTGCACCATACAGTAGTACTTCTTTTACCACTGTCTTGTACACCATACTTTACAGCTTCTTTGATATTCTTCAGACATATACTAACCTTGACACTCTATGCAAGGTGTCTGCAGCCCCTCTGATTCTAGCTTTGACCAGCTTGTTCTGACTTCCCATCTCTTCAACCACCCCTCCCAGATACTTGAAGCTGTTAACCCATTCCAGTATTTTCCCTTCTATTTTAGTTCTGAGTCTTTTGATTTTCCCCATTTGCTGCCATTATAACTGTCTTTTCTGTTCTCTGTTTCATCTCATGTGCCTTCAGATGTTCTTCATCTCACATTGCTGCAGTCCTTACACTTGGGTAGTCCGCTGTCCTCGGTCGGCCCGAATATCAAAGTATAAGGCTGACGTCGGTCATGGCGCATTTGACTGACATCAGGACGTCAGGGTACAAATGCGCATGACCGACGTCATATCCTCAGTCTTTTTTGCCGCATGGTCCGATGCAGAAGCAGTATTGCAAGTGCCGGTTGGCGTTCTGAAATTTTTTTTCGGAGTTTCAGACCGAGTCAAAGTTGGCTAAGTACCCGTTGGGAATATTTTAGTTTTCTTGCCTCAGTGGTTTACGGATGTCAGAAAAAGTGAATAATTGTATTTGTTGTGGGAAACAGATACCGCATAGAGACTATCATACTTTGTGTATTCCTTGTTTAGGGCCTGAGCACGACGTTGTTGGGTGTCGCTCTTGTGCTAGATTCAATAAGCGCACTATAAAGAGGAGATTAGATTGTGCCAGGTTAGTCTTTGGGAAGCGGTGTAATTATAAAATGCCGTCGGATGCTCCGGCCTGCTTCTTCGAAGCGCAAGGACAAAGCAGTGAAGCCTAGGCTAGAAGAACCGTCCGTGCGGACGCGGTTCTTTAGAGGTGTCGGTGGAGCCGGTGGTTCCACGGAGGTTTCTTTGGGATCCCAGGGAGACCTTGTTATTGCAGGATGTGGCCTCTCAGGCAGGTCAGGGTGATGGGGCTTCTCAGGTTACTATACTCCCTCCCTGCCTAGGGTGGTTAGGCCCTCTCCTTCTGTTTCCAAGGCTTCTCCTAGAGGCAGGCCAGGTTTAGCTTCAGTTGGTGTCACCCTAGTTCTTCTGGAACTGTGCCCAAGAAGCATATGCTTAAAATGGCAGAAGATTTGATTACTTTGATTAGGGGTTCTTTGTCCCCTCCTGATAAGAGACCTAGGGTGGAGCCTGAGCTAGGGAGTTTTGAGCAGGCTTCGGATGTTTCAGAGTCTTCGGCTGAAGACTTGCAGGAGTATTCTCCTTATTCTGATTCTGATGTGGATGATTCTACTCCGTCTGCTTCTCCTCCTGAGGATTTTTCTTTTCAGAAACTCTTCATTCCATGAGGGAGCATTTTAAGTGGGAAGGTCAGGACTTCTCTGATTCAGGAAAAGGCTTAGGGAATTTTGTTTTTACCCCAGCATAGGCCTTTGGCTATACCTCCTGTTTGGATGTAGTGGAAGATGTTTTACAGAAGCTTCTCTTAATCCTGATTCTTTGCCTCCGGCTCCTGTTAAACCGGATAGGTATTACAGGGTGCCTGAAGTTCATAAGTATCTTTTAAGAGTCCTAGGGCAGACCCAGAAACTGTTAGCCAGGGGCCTAAAGGTGTTAAGGCTTCTGTTGTCAAGAATCCGGTTCCTGCAGATAAAGAAGCCAGGGCCTTGGATAGATGGGAAAGAAAGTTTATACTTCTTCCACTCTAGCTATGAGGGCTTTGAATTGCCAGTTTCACATGTTAAAATACCAAAACTATCTCCTTTCACAGTTGAAGTCTAAGGTTGATGCTCTGGCGGAAGGTATTGATTGTAAAGAGTTACAAGATTTAGTACATGTTTCTGAACAGGTGGGTAAGCATTCTTTGCAATGTGGTTTTGATGCTGTACAGGCCTCTTCTAGGGTGGCTGCCACTGGGTCAGTTCTTCGCAGGCACGCCTGGCTGAGGGATCAAAATTTATCTGACCATGTTAAAACAAGGATTTTAGATGCTCCTTTACAATCTGATGTGTTTGGTTCTCCTGTTGAGGCGGTTTTAAAGAAAATGGAAGACAAGGCTAAGTCTATGCAGACTGTTAAAGATTTTTTGCAGGTTCAGCCTCCAAAGTTTAGTAGAAATTGGCCTGTTAAAGGGTGGACATATCCTTCTTATGATTCCCAGTCTAGGGGTAGATCTAGACGTGGTAGGGGCAGAGCTCAGGGCTCTTTCAGGCCTAGAACAGGGAGTTCTCCTGCACAGTCTTCAGGTGAGGGCAGGGGTCAGTCCTTTCGTAAACAGACCCAATGACCTACCTTTTCAGCTGCCAGAGCCTTCGTCTGGCAGCACCTTTGGGAGGAAGGTTGGCACTTTTCAAAGAAAATTGGAGTTTAATTACCCAAGACAGATGGGTATTGGATATCATACACCACGGTTACAGGTTTTATTTCCATACCTTGCCTCCTTTCAAAGGCATGCCATACGTTCCTCCTCAGCAAAGAATAGAGGCTCACAAGCAAATTTCTCTGTTACTTCAACTAGGGGCCATACAGCCGGTCCCTATGCCAGAAGTGGGCCTAGGATTTTATTCTCGCCTGTTCCTAGTACCAAAGAAGGGGAACACGTGGAGACCAATTTTGGATTTATCTATCCTCAACACTTATCTGGACATTCCCAAGTTCAAAATGTTGACGTTACAACAGCTTTTACCTCTGCTGGGCAAAGATCATTGGATGGTAACTTTGGATCTCAAGGAGGCTTACCTTCATGTTCCTATCAGACTAAGTTGCAGGAAGTATCTGCGTTTTCGAGCTGGGACTTCTCACTATCAGTTCTCTGCATTGCCCTTTGGCTTATCTACTGCGCCCAGAGTGTTCACGAAAGTTCTGGCTCAGTGATAGCTTTCTTCAGGCTAAAAGGAATACAGATCTATCCTTATTTGGACGACTGCCTGATTCTGGCTCAAGGAAGGAAGAGCTTCTTCATCATTTTGGAATATGTGATAGCAGTGCTAAGATGCCTGGGGTATTCTGTGAACGAAATAAAGTCCAGTCTAGTACCCTCTCAGGACATGTGCTTTCTGGGTGTAAGACTGAATACAGCATCCCAGATGGCCTTTTAACCCCGGACAAACAAAGAATCTTTCCCTTTACTTCCATCAACTATCTCATCAGTCTGGGCTGACTGCAAGGACAGTCCTTCAAGCCTTAGGGTTCATGGCATTTTGTATTCTGGTGCTTCCCAATGCCAAACTGCATATGAGGAAGCTGCAATGGTATCTCAAAAATGTATGGACACAGCACTGCCAGGATCTGGACACTGTCATTCAAATAATACCTTGCATTCAAAAGGAATTTTTGTGGTGGGCTCAGGAATGTCACCTAAGCAAGGGACTCTCTGTGACCCGGCCAGAGGCGAGTCAGATTTTAACGACAGATGCCTCAGACAAAGCTTGGGGAGCTCATCTAAATGGAAAGTGGATACAAGACAAGTGGCCTGCCAGACTACAACATCTACATATCAACCTGAAGGAGATGTTAGCAGTCCAATTTGCATTGATAGCTTTCAAGGATTTACTTCTTCCAGGGCAGGTGTTGATTCTAACAGACAACACAACTGTCATGTGGTACATCAACAAGCAAGGGGAACACATTCTTATCCTCTGTGCAGGCAAGCAATGATTTTGTGGGAGACTGCTCTCAGTTTACAGCTCAATCTTCAGGCAGGTTTCTGCCAGGAGCACAGAACTCCTTAGCAGATGTGTTGAGCAGATCAATTATGGATCCCCACGAGTGGAAATTGGATCCTCATGTATTTCAGAAATTGACAGTGTCATGGGGAACTCCAGACATAGATCTGTTCGCTTCTCCACTAAACCATCAGCCAAAGTATTGCACAAAAAGGATTCATCCCACAGCCTGGAAACTGGATGCTCTTACTTTCAACTAGACCGATCTACATGTGTATGCCCGTCCTCCTCTGCCTCTCCTCTCAAAGGTACTTCTGAAGGTCAGACAGGACAAGCCAAGGATGATTTTAATAGCTCCAGATTGGCCTCGACAGCACTGGTACCCATTACTGAGAAGTCTGGTGGAAGCCTCCATGGCCTTGCCTTCGATTCTACTCCTGTTGTCACATCAGGACAGCCATTTGATCAATGTCAAACTTCACTCTCTTCACTATACAGTCTGGCATATTCTGTTTAGATCCATAGAGGGTCTCAACTTCCACCGTAAGTTTTGAATGTGATTTTGGAAGCTAGAAGGCCTAGTACAAGGAAAGTGTACGCAGATAAATGGAAGAGATTTTTATTTTGGAGTGCAGCAAAGGATTTTGATGTTTCTGAGCCTAATTTAAGTGTGGCTCTTCAATATCTTACTGAGTTACTGGACAAAGGTTTGTCTTTCTCTTCTATTAAGGTTCATGCTACAGCAATTTCAGCTCACTATGAATGTGACCCTCCATTGTTTTCTCATCCCTTTGTTCAAACAATTTCTTAGAGGGGCAAAGAATATAAGACCCCACGTAGAGCTCCTACTCCTGCTTGGGATCTCAATTTTGTGTTGGAGAAACTCACTCTACAACCTTTGAGCCTGCAGCTACTTCTGAGTTGAAATATTTATCATGGAAAACTGCTTTCCTACTGGCAATTACTTCAGCAAGGAGGGTTTCGGAACTACAGGCCTTAATGGCAGTACAACCCTTCCTAATCTTCCATCAAGATAGGGTGTCTATGAGAACTAATCCTACATTTATGCCTAAGGTGGTATCCAGAGTGTCTTTAAACCAGGCAATCCACCTACCTACCTTCTTTCCCAACCCACAGAACAGGGGAAAGACTGCTGCATACCTTGGATGTACATAGACAGTTACGCTACTACCTGGACAGAACCAAAGGTAACAGAAAAACTGACCAGCTTTTAGTAGCCTATGCAACAAGGAAGGGAAGGAAAAGCAATTTCCAAACAGACAATCTCTAAATGGATAGGAAATTGCATAAGATTCTGTTACTCCTACCATGGAAAACCAATTCCACAGAACATAAGACCTCATTCTACAAGGGCAACAGCCACTGCCACAGCTTTCTTACGAGGAGTGGCAACCAAGGACATTATTGAGGCGGCTACTTGGACCTCCGTGCATACATTTGCCAAGCATTATAATCTACCTCTATACTCTAGATCCCGAGCAGGGTTTGCCACTGCTGTACTGCAAGGGATCCTAACTACACCATAATTTTTTCTTCCTCCACCCTAGTTTGGCTATGGTATTCTACCCATTTGTTATGACTGCAGATGCATCCTTGAAGGACATAGTACAGTTTTGTACCTACCATAAATGTAGATGTCCGAACAGGATAGCATCTGCAGTCAGGATTACCCACCCTCCTTCCCCTCTGTGGTACTCCTAGGGTATTTACCCTCCTAATAGCTAGCTGGGGAGTCTCTTATGGTGTATTTGTTTGTATATATGTACATACATGCTTATTGTTTGTGTTTGCCTTCTACTTTTTTTGGAAACATTGGCATTTATCCAAAATTTAGCTTTCCAAGAGGGCAACTGGCATCTGGGGCAAGAAACACTGAGGAAAATGGCGTCGGCTGATGCCTTTATACCCCGAGACCCGCAGAGATGGCGGCCGGTGAAGTGTGACATCAGCCGAAGCCGGACCCAGACTTTGGAATCCGGCCAACCGAAGGGCTGCCTGACGACAGGACAACCCATTTGTTATGACTGCAGATGCTATCCTGTTCGGACATCTACATTTATGGTAGGTACAAAACTGTACTTTCTGACTTCCCATCTCTTCAACCACCCCTCCCAGATACTTGAAGCTGTTAACCCATTCCAGTATTTTCCCTTCTATTTTAGTTCTGAGTCTTTTGATTTTCCCCATTTGCTGCCATTATAACTGTCTTTTCTGTTCTCCGTTTCATCTCATGTGCCTTCAGTTTTATATTCCTTTCCCCTATCCTTTGCTGAGGTTCTTGATCAGAGTCTACCTGAAATGCCATATTGTCTGCATACAGTAAGTTTGTTAATGTATTCTCTCTGACCTGTTTGCTGATGTCCTTCATGGATGCATCTGCAGTCATAACAACAGGGTTGTCCTGTCGTCAGGCAGCCCTTCGGTCGGCCGGATTACAAAGTCTGGGTCCGGCTTCGGCTGATGTCGCACTCCACCCGACGTCATCTCTGCTGGTCTTCGGGTATAAAGGCATCAGCCGACGCCATTTTCCTCAGTCTTTCTTGCCGCGTGGCCCGAAGCAGAAGCTGTTCAAGTGCGGTCGGTCAGATCCAGAGATTACTACTACCGAATACTACTTGAAGACTTCTAAAAGCTAAGTACCCGTTGGGGACTCTTTCTTGCCTCAGCCGATGTCAGAAAAAGTCAATAACTGTTTAACTTGTGGGAAACAAATACCTCATAAAGATTTCCACTCTTACTGTCTGCCTTGCTTAGGCCCAGACCACGACGTAACAGCCTGTTCGGCCTGTGCTTCCTTCAACCGGACGCTAAGGCGTCGGTCGGAGTTTGCTGAACAGTTTTTCGGCTCAGACTTTGCGTACATTATGCCGTCGGATCCTCCGACAACCCAAATTGTCAAACACCGCAAGGAAAAAGACCGACACTCGTCAGCGGTTTCGGCGAAACCACGGTCAAGCAAGCCGCGAGTGTCTCGGTTTCGGCCGAAACAGAGAAAACTGGTCAATCTTCAGCCGAATCCATGACTACTACTGAGGCTCCCGCTACTTTACCTGAATCGGCCTCTGAAATTTTGCCTACAACTGTGGCTTCTAGTGAGTTATCTGACACCATTCCTTTGGATGTCTCTACCCCAGCACGTGGTGCTGCAAGACCCCCTGCAGCCATGTCTATCAAGGCCTTTGCCAGGGCTAAAGCAGCCAAATCTGTTAAGTCAGTGCCTGTTAAACCTCCCTCACACAGGCCCGCTTCCAGTTCACAAATGCTTACTCTGGCAGAAGATTTAATATCTTTAATTAGGGGATCCCAATCTCACCCAGACAGGGCCTCTCAGCCACCAGAAAAGAGACCTGGGACAGAGCCCCAGCCAGTGTCCTCTGATGATTCTGCGGATGACTCGACATTGCAGAACAGCCAGAGGATCCTTTTCTATGAAGACTCTGATGCTGAAGAATCCATTCCAGCTGCCTCTCCACCAGAGGAATTTTCCTTTGGGGAAACCTTACATGCCATGAGAGAGCAATTCCAATGGCAGGGACAAGATTTCTCAGATTCAAGATAAAGGCTTAGGACCTTTCTGCACTTACCACAACATAGGCCCTTAGCTATTCCTCCTGTTTTGCCTGTTGTGGATGATGCATTTAATGATGTCTGCACTGCTCCTGATTCTTTACCTCCAGCCCCTGCCAAACCTGATAGATTTTACAGGGTGCTAGACACTCATTACCACCTATACAAGGCCCCACTGGTGGACCCCGAAACTATTTCCCAGGGGCCTAAGGCAGTAGCCTCGACCACAACAAAAAACCCTATACCTTCAGAAAGGGAATCCAGGTCTTTAGACAGATGGGGCAAAAAAGTTTACACTTCTGCTACTCTCTCAGCTAGAGCTTTAAACTGTCAGTTTCACATGATACAATACCAAGAGTTTATGCTTGATCAGTTAACTAAAAAGCTATCCTCTGATGACTCTATAGATAAGAAATATGTATTAGAAATGGTAAATAACATACAACAGGTTAGTAACCATTCCTTAAAATGTGGCTATGATGCACTGGAGGCTTCATTTAGATCAGCCATGACTGGCACAATGATAAGAAGACATGCATGGTTGAAGAGCAGGTCTTACGGATCATGTTAAAGCTAAGCTACTAGATGCTCCTATGGATAAGGCCAGTTTATTTGGTACACCTGCCCAGCAGGTAATGAAGAAAATGGAAGAAAAGGCAAAATCTGTACAAACAGTTAAAGATTTCTTACAGGTTCAGCCCCAAGGTTTAGCAGGAACTGGCCTGCCAAAAATTGGTCCTTTCCTGACTCCACAAGATCCCAAAGGGGCAGGAATAGGCGTCCAGAGGCAGAAATCAATCCAGAGGAGGTGCCTACAGAGGGCGACAGTGGCAAGGTAATAACAGAGGCACAGACACAACCACTACCACTGCAACAGGACAATCACAGTGACTTGACTCTAACTCCGCCTACCAGGGAGCAAATAGCAGCACCATTAGGCGGAAAGTTAGCCTTATTTTCAAAAATTGGCACTATATCACAAAAGACAAGTGGATTTTGCAAACCATAGACCAAGGATACGGTTCCACTTCCACACTTTACCAGTCAAAGAGGAATGCCAAACCTGCCTCCAAATAAAAAATAGAAGCTCTACAGCAGATAATGCAATTAACAAAGATGAGAGCTGTGGAAAGAGTACCAATAACAGAACAGGGCAAAGGATTCTACTCCAGACTATTCCTAGTTCCAAGAAAAGAAAAAAGTTGGTGACCTATTCTCGACCTGTCCATCTTAAACACATACATCATTGTCCCAAAATTCAAAATGCTGACCCTACAGCAACTTCTTCCCATGCTGGGCAAGGAGTGTTGGCTGGTAACTCTCGATCTCAAGGAGGCATACCTGCACGTCCCCATTCGACCGAATTGCAGAAGATACCTCAGATTTCTTGCAGGATCAGAGCATTATCAATTCTCAGCATTGCCCTTTGGCTTATCTACTGCCCAGAGTATTCACAAAATGCCTGGCATCAGTAATCGCCCACTGCAGACTACAGGGAATCCAAATTTATCCATACCTGGACGACTGCCTGCTACAAGCGGACAACAAAAGCAAGCTGACAACAGATTTACAAAGGGTCATTTACTTGCTACAAGCCCTGGGATACACAGTCAATTTACAAAAGTCAAGGCTGATACCATCCCAAACAAGGACATTCTTGGGCGCGGAACTGGACACAGTAAAACAAATGGCATTCCTAACTGCAGAAAAACAAAAAGAACTCCCTCTTTACTTCTTGGCATTAACAAAACAGAACAAGCTAACAGCAAGAAAAGTTCTGCAGGCCTTGGGCTTCATGGCATCATGCATAATCTTGGTCCCACATGCCAGACTGCATATGAGAAAACTACAGTGGTACCTAAAGAATTTATGGTCCCAACACAGGCACAGCCTAGAAGCAGAAATACCACTAATCCCATGCCTAAAACAGGAGTTCCTATGGTGGGCTCAAGCATGCCAGTCAAACCTTGGCCTACCCTTCCACAACTTTCGAGCAAGCCAAACCATCACAACAGACGCCTCAGACCTAGGATGGGGGGCACACATGCTGGACAAATGCGTGCAAGGATTGTGGACTCAGGACCAGCTACACCTGCACATCAACCAAAAAGAAATGCTGGCAGTAAAACTGGCAATCCAAAAATTCAGACCATTTCTCAAACAAGGCCATTTGATGATAAGGACAGACAACACCACAGTCATGTGGTACATCAACAAACAGGGAGGCACTCATTCATATCCCCTATGCAGAATGACTTTGGACCTTTGGAACCTGGCACTCAGCTACAACATCCAGTTACAGGCAATATTTGTACCGGGAAAGGAGAACACTCTAGCAGACATGTTAAGCAGAACCACCTCGGATGCTCACGAATGGATGCTACACCCGGACATCTTCTAGACCATCACAAAGAAATGGGGAATGCCACAGATAGATCTATTCGCTTCCCCTCTCAATCACCAGCTCAAAAAATTCTGCACAAGGACATTCCACCCACTTGCATGGAAGGTGGATTCGCTCTCCTTCAGCTGGAAAGGTCTGACAGCATATGCATTTCCTCCTCTTCCCTTGATGCACAGGGTATTACTAAAAATCAGGGAGGAACGTCCAAGGATAATCCTGATAGCTCCGAACTGGCCAAGACAACACTGGTACCCATTGCTGAGGACCATGTCTCGGGAGAAAATGTGGTCAATACCCCTGATGCCTTTGATGTTAACTCAGAACAGCTACAGCATCATGCATCCAAACCTAAAAACTTTGCAACTGACTGCATGGAACATCACATAGCAGCAACTAATCCAGATCTTTCCCAAAGGGTTAAAGACATTATCCTTGAAGCCCGCAGACCTTCAACAAGAAGGAACTATGCAGGAAAATGGAAAAGGTTTGTCATTTGGAGTGCTGAAAGAGGAAAAGATGTGTCGAATATAGATATTGCTAACATTCTGGAGTATTTGGCAGAGCTTCTACATACAGGCCTGTCCTATTCCTCCATCAAGATACATGCATCAGCTATTTCAGCAGAATACAGCTTTGATCCACCTGTCTTTTCACATCCTCTACTCAGGCAGTTCCTCAGAGGGATCAAGAATGTAAAACCTCCTAGGAAACCACCATTGCCAGCATGGGACTTGAACTTTGTGCTAGAAAAGTTGACACTCCTCCTTTGAACCAGCAGCAACAGCAGATCTACAGCACCTGTCATGGAAAACTGCTTTCCTACTGGCAATTACCTCAGCAAGGAGGGTTTCTGAACTTCAGGCCCTAATGGCAGTACAACCCTTCCTAATCTTCCACCAAGATAGGGTGTCCATGAGAACTAATCCTACATTTATGCCTAAGGTGGTATCCAGAGTGTCTTTAAACCAGGCAATCCACCTACCTACCTTCTTCCCCAATCCACAAAACAGAGGGGAAAGAATGCTGCATACCTTGGATGTACATAGACCGCTACGCTACTACCTGGACAGAACCAAAAGTAACAGAAAAACTGACCAGCTTTTTGTAGCCTATGCAACAGGAAGGAAAGGAAAAGCAATTTCCAAACAGACAATCTCCAAATGGATAGGAAATTGCATATGATTCTGTTACTCCTTCCATGGAAAACCAATTCCACAGAACATAAGGCCTCATTCTACAAGGGCAACAGCCACTACCACAGCCTTCTTACGAGGAGTGGCAACCAAGGACATTATTGAGGCGGCTACTTGGACCTCCGTGCATACATTTGCCAAGCATTATAATTTACCTCTGTATTCCAGATCCCGAGCAGGGTTTGCCACTGCTGTACTGCAAGGGATCCTAACCACACCATAATTTTTCTTCCTCCTCCCTAGTTGGCTATGGTATTCTACCCAGTTGTTATGACTGCAGATGCATCCATGAAGGACATAGTACAGTTTTGTACCTACCATAAATGTAGATGTCCGAACTGGATAGCATCTGCAGTCAGGATTACCCTCCCTCCTTCCCCTCTGTGGTACTCCTAGGGTATTTACCCTCCTAATAGCTAGCTGGTGGGGGGAGTCTCTTATGGTGTATTTGTTTGTATATATGTACATACATGCTTATTTTTTGTGTTTGCCTTCTATCTTTTTGGAAACATTGGCATTTATCCCAAATTTATTCTTCCAAGAGGGCAACTGACATCTGGGGCAAGAAACACTGAGGAAAATGGCGTCGGCTGATGCCTTTATACCCGAAGACCAGCAGAGATGACGTCGGGTGGAGTGCGACATCAGCCGAAGCCGGACCCAGACTTTGGAATCCGGCCGACCGAAGGGCTGCCTGACGACAGGACAACCCTGTTGTTATGACTGCAGATGCTATCCAGTTCGGACATCTACATTTATGGTAGGTACAAAACTGTACTATGTAGTCCATCACCAGTATTAATAGCAGTGGGCTCGGAGCTAAACCCTGATGCACACCCACTCCCACTGGAAACCCCTCTGAGAGACCGAACACTGGGTCCTTGTATACAGCCTGCACTAATTCTACCAATGTTTCTGGGGCTTCGAACGACCACAGGACTGGCCAAATCCACTTACTTGGGACCTCATCTCCAAATCAAGGAATGCCTAGTTGGATTCTTTCCTTATTTCTAGCTTCTTCTCAAGCATCTGTTTTACTGCAAACTTCAGATTCAGATAAGGATGCAGCACAACCGACCCAAACTGCTTATCTCCCATTTTACTTTCTACTACTCTGCATATTTGTTCAGAAATCTCCCAGTCTAGAACTTGCATGCAGTGTGATACGAGTTTGATTCCTCTACTACCCTCAGTTGTGAATGTCCAGTTTTGGTACTAGTATGCTTATTGTCCAGTCATCTGGGATACGCCTTTATTACCATATTGCTATGAATACTCTCAGGGTCCATTTTTCCCTTATCACCCATCGTTATCATATTAACCATGACCACATCTCAGCCTGCTGCTTTCCCTGACTGACTTCTATGGTGGGCTCTTCTCTTCTTTCATTTTAGGCAGCTTCTGTGAAGTTTTCTTCAACAGGCAATTGCTTAATAAAAGGTGGTTTGCTTTTGAATAGTTGTTAACTGTTACATGATTTACTGAGGTTACAGAATTGGCAACCCAGTAAAGATTTTCCAAAGTCTAGGCCTTCTCTTTTTCCCTGTGGCACTTGATAACTTCAGACGTGGTTTGGAAGAATCATTCAAAGGGCTGCATCTGGCAGTAGGATTCCCTTCTTCCTTTGATTGGGTGAAATATTCCTTGCGGTCTCCCTTTGTTTATTCCAGTTATGGATCAAATGCTGTCTCAAGGAGTGAGAGAGCCTCTTCCTCCAGACCAAATAAAGGTGTTTACTCAGTTTCTGGTGCCAGTGAGAGAAGGAATGTGGAGACCTGTACTAGATCCTTCTTTTGTAAACATTCATATCAAGATTTCAAAATGCTCTCTACAGCCTCAATTACTTTTCATTCCTCCCTCCAGTTTTATAGCAATTCTAGATTTAGAAGATTCTTATCCCATTTCAGCTCTCGAAGATTCCAGGTGCATTTTTAGATTTCCAGCATCTGGTTTGTATTTCCTGCATTTACAAAGTCCCTAGCACCTGTAACAGGTCATAGCAAGTTGCATGACCTTGTACACCTTTCCATATTTAGACAGCTTCTTTATTTTTGCAGAATATATCAGGAGCTTCAAACTATCTTTTTCTTGGGTAAAGAACCTTTTTCTCAGTCTGAGATTTCAGGTGAGCCTAGACAACCTTCCAACATCCTAAGAGAACCTAAAGGTGTTTCTGCTTATTGTCAAGAGTTTAACTAAGAAGATCCATTCCTTTCAAGCTCTCCTCACCTTGGAGAATCCAGACATTTTGTGCAGTTACTGAGACAGGGTTTAAAGCTTTGGAGAGTACCTCAGCAATGCATGGTTTCAGTGCCTTCCACACATTTAAAGCAGCAATTGCACAGACAGGAACTTAAGGTGGAAGTGCCTCGATCTATAGTAAGATTGGTTAAATAGAGTGATGTGATGGATTTCTCTTCATCCAAATTACTGTAGACAAAGACCCATAACTTACCTTTGCAGGCTATAGGTCACCCTATATGACCTACAAAACCCGTAGCTCATATTTAGACCTACTGGAGATGCTTGCCATTCAGTCGTATACCATATCCATTGGCAAATTTAATTACCACTCTGTAGACTGGTTATTCACAAATACATGACTTGAATTATTGACTTCAGTCACCAGTGACTTGTTAGAAAACCATACATTTTATGAGGAACAGACTGAAAATATGTGGCAGATATCTGGGCAGTCGCTGAAAGTCTGGACAGTTGAGAGGTTTGTCTCCCACTCCCCCTCAGCCACCTCCCAGGAAATGCCATCAAACACAACCCTTCCAACAGTCAATAGGGAGCAGATCCTAGATGCACTCTCTGAGGGCAAGAACACTGCTTCATCAGGCCCCAGTAATATCCCAGGATACCTCCTATGTAGCCTGAAACTTACCTTATCCAGACCACTGGAGTCGCTCTAACCATAGCCTCACAACATGCTTTATGCCAAGCAAATGGAAGACTGCAGCGGTCCTCCTGTGCAAGTGTGAACCTTCAGTGGACCATGGGATCTGCAGACCCATTAGTCTGATTAGTCTTGTGCAAAGCCATGGAAAGAATTACCATGGAAATGATTATTAATGAAATAGGAAACCTTCAGACCCTGGATTGAACCTAGTTTGGTTTCATCAAGGGCAGATCATGCCTACTCAGCTTGGTTGCTCCTTTAAAATTGTGACCAAGGCAATGGATGAGGTCAGAATGTTGCATACTGCCTGCCTTGACCTGGCTAAAGCATCCGATACAGTACCTCATTTGGGCAATGTGAACAAACTCAAATAACTAGGCATAAATCCCTGTGTAGCATGTTTGATTGCTAGATGGCTCTCTGATAGGACCCAGGAAGTTAGGATGGGGAGACCACCTCCACAAAGAGGCCGATCAGTAGTAGAGTCCTTCGGGGCTTTATGTTGGGTTTGCTCCTCTTTGGCATTAACTTCTCAGAAGTCAAGGCCAGTGTCAGGTGTCTGGCTGATCAAGTTCTAAGATGATTGCAAACTAGGGACAGTCCTATAGTAATCTCCCTCCCACGATACTAGTATCCTACAGGAAGGACTAACACAAGCAAATGACTGGTGCCAGAGCCACATCTTTAAATTTAATGTCAAGAAATATATAATTTTACTTTTTGGGAAAACTGCCTCCCTAGAAAATTACCTCATTGATAAACACCCCTAAGAGTAGACGCAGTAGTCAGGGATGTGGGGACATATGTAGATAGTAACTTGGCTTTTGACCACCATGTGTTTAAGCTGGTAGGTAATCCTTCTGTGTTGCTCATCTTACAAGCAAAGGCATGGCATCTTGGCCCGTGGAAGTCATTGTATCACTATATTTGACCCTCATCAGACACATCATTGAATACAATTCCCCCTTCAGTATGTACCTAACAAGGCACATGCAACAACTGGAATGGAACATCCACAGAGGTTCCTCAGCAAACGAATGCTGGTCGTAAGCAACATGTGCTATGCAGATTGCCTCAAAGCCGTATCTCTATTTCCTACAGGCTGCTGAGGGGTGATTTATGCCTGGCATACAAGGCATCCTTGTATCTCAATCTGATGGACTGTTTGCTTACCTCAAACAATAACAGCATCAGAACTGCTAAATCTAAGGATTTATGCTTTTTACTTATGACATAAATAGGATATGTTGGGGGGGGGTTATGTATTTCAGAGAGTCCCCATTCTCTGGAACAGGCTTCTAATCCATGTGAAGCAGAGCCGTTCTACAACCCTGTTTGTATAACCTGGACAACTGGCTGGGAAATTGGAAATGCACCCCTGGTCCGTCACCTATGGCTCTGATGGACAGAGGCAGCAGATAAATCATGATCTAGCAAGCATGCACCCCTTTAAACAACCTCAGTGGCACATTAACTCATGGGATACATCACGTTACATGGCTAAGTTTATAAAGGCCTCAGTCGTCGGTAGCCTAGTATTCACAAACAAACCTATAAATCCTCTTGTATTCTATTTTACAGGATAGTATTTCTAGGATGCTTTCTAGATGCTTCTCTGATAATGGCTTTTCCTTAGGGCAAATTGGATTTCTACAATGAACAGTTTCAGACCTTTTTCAACCAGACTGATTCCTGCCAGGAAGTACCTTAGGATTGTAGGTTTCATGGCTTCAGCAGTTCTCATAATTCCATTAGCCACACTTCACGTGAGGAAAATTCCATAGTTCATCAAATCAGTTTGGACACAACACCAACACCACCTATCTTTTAAAAAATAAAAAGGTAGATATTCTGATGGCTGTATTAGTTGTCCCAACCCAAGTTTTTTTTTCCTTCCAGCCCCAACTCATTTTGTAACCACAGATGCCTCAGAATTTGTTTGGGGAGTTGTCAACTCCAGTGTCTGTGAAACATGCAGGACAAAGTGAAACACGTACATGACAGAGATTATGGCACTAATTAATGCCCTCAAATCTGTAAACCTTACTTGGATTCCATGCCCTCTGCTAGTAATCACAGAATTGATGTGGTATATAGACAGGGAAAAACAGGTCCTACTAGCCAAGGTAGCCTGAGTACTAACAACTGTGCACAAGTCTGTCCTTCCTTGCTACTTGCATCATATCCGAAATTAACATTGCAGCGTATAAGCTGAGCGGGACCCGAGCAGGCCCCCACAAATGAAAGTTGCATTGTTGGGGGGGGGGTTGTATTCTAGAAAATGACCCAGTTGTGTGGAACTCCTCAAATATATCTATTTTCAGCCATTCAGAAAAACTGTTAAAGAAGTTGTGCTCTAGCACTTTTGCACAGTAGCCTAGATGAAGGATGCATTTTCGTTCTCATGTTCATGGGTTCATAGATGCATAGATTATTACTAGGCTAACTGCCCTTTCAGGTCATTTTAAGTCTAGCCAATTACACTAAGTTCATGCCTTTCAATCCTTTCCTCTGATAACCTTGGTTCTTATAAAGAAAGTGTTTAAGGATAAATTTGGTAATTCTTCTTTTGACCCAGGCAGCAGCAGTTCTCGTTTCTTTTGAAAATGGCCAGGGGCAACGTTTTTAATGTCTTTTAGGCATTGTTTTTTGAGGAGTTGCAGTAGGTGTTACAAGAGGCTAAGAAACCTGGTAATAGGAGAACATATTTTGCTGAGAGGGAAGATATTTTCTAGTTTGTTACAAAATAAGAACAGGATCCTTTTAAACCTTAGACACCTCTGGTTCTACAGTATAACGACTGCCCTCTTCATGCGCAGTACAAGTGATCACAAATCCTTTCCCTAAGCCTCCTGTTGGACTTCCCAACATAAAAGGAATAACAGGAAGTACAATAGGCCATATAAACTATATTCTTTATATTGGGAAGTTGTTCAGTCATTCAGAGCGATAGCTAAACATACTGCAGGAAGGTGAAATGCTTGCATTCAAGTTTCTTATGGTGGACGTTATATATAGAGATGCATGATGTTCTTCGTCTTCCCTTGCTGCAGTCCTGACTATTGGGTATAGTCCGCGTCCCAGTCGGCCCGAATACCAGAGTATAAGGCTGACGTCGGTCATGGCGCCTTAGACTGACGTAAGTACGTCAGGGTACTAATGCGCATGACCGACGTCATTTCCTCAGTCTTTTTTGCCGCATGGTCCGATGCAGAAGCAATTTTGCGAGTGCAGGTTGGCATTCTGAGATTTTCCGAAACCGGAGTTTCAGACCGAGTACAGAGTTGGCTAAGTAACCCGTTAGAACATTTTGGTTTTCTTGCCTCAGTATATTACCGGATGTCAGAAAAAGTGAATAACTGTATTTCTTGTGGGAAGCAGATACCGCATAGGGATTATCATACATTGTGTATTCCTTGTTTAGGGCCTGAACACGACGTTGTTGGTTGCCGTTCTTGTGCTAGATTTAATAAGCGCACTATTAAGAGGAGGCTTGATTGTGCTAGGTTAGTGTTTGGGAAGCGTTGCAATTATACTATGCCGTCGGATGCTCCGACGCCTGCTTCATCTAAGAAGCGCAAGGACAAAACAGTGAAGTCTAGGGGTGAGGAACCGGCAGTCCCGGACGTCGGTCCTTTAGAAGGCTTAGGGGAGCCGGAGGTTTTGCCAGGAGTCTCTATGGAGTCTCAGGCAGATACTTTACTGTTACAGGATGTGCCCTCTCAGGAAGTAGGCCAGGCTGAGGGGGCTTCTCAGGTAACTGTTCTTCCCTCTCTTCCCAAGGTAGTTAGGGCCTCTCCTTCTGTTTCCAGAGCTTCTTTTAGAGGAAGGCCAAGTTCAGCTTCTGTAGGGGCTTCTCCTAGCATTTCGGGCTCTGTGCCTAAGAAACATATGCTTAAAATGGCTGAAGATTTGATTACTCTGATTAGAGGTTCTATGCCCCCACCTGATAAGAGGCCTAGGGTGGAACAGGAGTTTGATAGTTTTGAACAGTGTTCACAGGCTTCAGAGTCTTCTGTGGAAGACTTGCAAGAGTTTCCTGCTTATTCTGATTCTGATGTGGATGATTCCACTCCTTCAGCTTCTCCTCCTGAGGATTTTTCATTTTCAGAGACTCTTCACTCCATGAGGGAGCACTTTAAATGGGAAGGCCAAGATTACTCTGACTCCAGAAAAGGCTTAGGGAATTCTTGTTTTGCCTCAGCATAGGCCCTTAGCTATTCCTCCTGTGTTGAATGTGGTGGAGGATGTTTTTGCAGAGGCTTCTCTGAACCCTGATTCCTTGCCTCCTGCTCCTGTTAAGCCTGATAGGTATTATAGGGTGCCGAAGCTCATAAGTATTTGTTTAAGAGTCCCAGGGCGGACCCAGAAACTGTTTCTCAGGGGCCTAAAGGTGTTAAAGCTTCTGTTGTTAAAATCCTGTACCCTCTGATAAAGAGGCAAGGGCTTTGGATAGGTGGGGTAAGAAAGTATATACTTCTTCCACTCTAGCCATGAGGGCGTTGAATTGTCAATTTCATATGCTGAAATATCAGAATTATCTCCTTTCACAATTGAAATCTAAGGTGGATGCTTTGGCGGAAGGTATTGAGTGTAAAGAATTGCTGGATTTGGTTCATGTGTCTGAACAAGTGGGTAAGCATTCTTTGCAGTGTGGTTTTGATGCTGTTCAGGCCTCCTCGAGGGTGGCTGCTACTAGTTCTGTTCTTCGCAGACATGCATGGTTGAAGGATCAGAATTTAGCTGAGCATGTTAGAACCAGGATTTTGGATGCTCCTTTACAGTCTGATGTGTTGTTTGGACCGCCTGTGGAAGCAGTTTTAAAGAAAATGGAGGACAAAGCTAAGTCTATGCAGACTGTTACAGATTTTTTGCAGGTGCAGCCTCCGAAGTTTAGTAGAAATTGGCCTGCTAAGGGGTGGACATATCCTGCTTATGGTTCCCAGTCTAGGGGTAGATCTAGACGTGGTAGGGGCAGGGCTCAAGGTTCGTTTAGGCCTAGATCAGACAGTTCACCTGCTCAGACTTCTGGTGAGGGCAGGGGTCAGTCCTTTCGTAAGCAGAACCAATGACCTGCCCTTTCAGCTGCCAGTGGACTCTCGTCTGGCAGCTCCTTTGGGAGGAAGATTGTCTCTTTTCAAAGAAAATTGGGATTTAATCACTCAAGACAGATGGGTGCTGGATATCATTCATCACGGGTACAGATTTTATTTCCACACAATGCCCCTTTCAAAGGCATGCCAGATGTTCCTCCTCCACAAAGAAAAGAGGCTCTCAAGCAAGTTTCTCAGTTACTCCAGATAGGGGCTATTCAGCCAGTCCCTGTATCAGAAAGGGGCTTGATTTTATTCTCGCCTGTTCCTAGTACCAAAGAAGGGGAACACGTGGAGACCAATTTTGGATTTATCTCTCCTCAACACTTATCTGGACATTCCCAAGTTCAAGATGTTGACGTTACAGCAACTGTTACCTCTGCTGGGCAAGGATCACTGGATGGTAACTTTAGATCTCAAGGAAGCTTACCTTCATGTGCCCATAAGGCTAAGTTGCAGAAAGTATCTGCGGTTTCGAACTGGAGATTTTCATTATCGGTTCTCTGCTTTGCCTTTTGCCTTATCTACTGCCCAGAGTATTCACAAAGGTTCTGGCTCCAGTGATAGCTTACTTCAGGCTTCAAGGCATTCAAATTTATCCTTACTTGGACGACTGCCTGATTCTGGCTCAAGAAAAGAACACCTTCTACAGCATCTGGAATATGTCATAGCAGTGCTAAGATGCCTAGGGTATTCTGTGAACGAAATAAAGTCCAGTCTAGTACCCTCTCAAGACATGTGCTTTCTGGGTGTGAGACTGAATACAGCAGCCCAGATGGCCTTTTAACCCCGGACAAACAACAGAGTCTGTCACTTTACTTCCATCAACTATCTCATCAGTCCGTGCTGACTGCAAGGACAGTCCTTCAAGCATTAGGGTTCATGGCATCTTGTATTCTGGTGCTTCCCAATGCCAAACTGCATATGAGGAAGCTGCAATGGTATCTCAAAATGTATGGACACAGCACTGCCAAGATTTGGACACTGTCATTCAAATAATACCTTGCCTTCAAAAGGAATTCTTGTGGTGGGCTCAGGAATGTCACCTAAACAAGGGACTCTCTGTGACCCGGCCAGAGGCGAGTCAGATTTTAACGACAGATGCCTCGGACACTGCTTGGCGAGCTCATCTAAATGGAAAGTGGATACAAGACAAGTGGCCTGCCAGACTACAGCATCTACATATCAACATGAAGGAGATGTTAGCAGTCCAGTTTGCATTGATGGCGTTCAAGGAGTTACTTCTGCCAGGGCAGGTGTTGATTCTGACAGACAACACAACTGTCATGTGGTACATCAACAAGCAAGGGGGAACACATTCTTATCCTCTATGCAGGCAAGCAATGATTTTATGGGAGACTGCGTTGAGCCTGCAACTGACTCTTCAGGCAAGGTTTCTGCCAGGAGCACAGAACTCCCTAGCAGATGTATTAAGCAGACAAATCATGGATCCCCACAGTGGAAACTGGATCTTCATGTATTTCAGAAATTGACAGTGTCATGGGAACTCCAGACATAGATCTGTTCGCTTCTCCACTAAACCACCAGCTGCCAAAGTATTGCACAAAGGGGTTTCATCACACAGCTTGGAAAGTGGATGCTCTGTCTTTCAGTTGGAAAAACCTTCATGTCTATGCTTTTCCACCTCTACCTCTTCTTCCAAAGGTATTACTAAAGGTCAGACAGGACAGGCCAAGGATGATTTTGATAGCTCCAGATTGGCCTCGGCAACACTGGTACCCACTTCTAAGGAGTCTTGTAAAGAAGCCTCCATGGCCTTTACCTCTGATTCCTCATTTGTTATCTCAGAAGGACGGTCATCTGCTCAATGTCAAGCTTCAATCTCTCCATCTCACAGCTTGGCATATTCTGTGTTGAAACATGGAAGGTCTCAGCTTCCTCAACAAGTTTTAAATGTGATTATGGAAGCTAGAAGGCCTAGTACTAGGAGAGTGTACAGAAAAATGGAAGAGATTTTTATTTTGGTGTACAGCAAAGAATTTGGAGATTTCAGAGCCTAATTTGAGTGTGGCTCTTCAATATCTTACTGAGTTATTGGACAAGGGTTTGTCTTTCTCTTCCATAAAGATTCATGCTGCAGCAATTTCAGCTCACTATGATTGTGACCCACCTTTGTTTTCGCATCCTTTGTTCAAGCAGTTTCTTAGAGGGGCAAAGAATATAAGAGCCCCACGTAGAGCTCCTACTCCTGCTTGGGATCTCAATTTTGTGTTGGAAAAACTTACTCTACAACCTTTTGAGCCGGCAGCTACTGCTGAATTGAAATATTTGTCATGGAAGACGGCTTTTCTGTTGGCTATTACTTCTGCAAGAAGGGTGTCTGAGTTGCAGGCCCTTATGGCAGTAGACCCCCTTTTGATTTTCCATAAGGACAGGGTATCATTACGTACTAATCCTTCCTTTATGCCTAAGGTGGTTTCTAGTGTGGCTTTAAACCAAACTATTCATTTGCCTACGTTTTTGCAGATCCTCAAAATAAAGGGGAAAAGATTTTGCACACTTTAGATGTACACAGGCAATTGCGTTATTATTTGAGCAGGACTAAAGATTTTAGGCAGTCTCAGCAGTTACTTGTTTCTTTTGCTTTAAGTTCACAGGGCAAACCTGTGTCAAAACAAACTATTTCTAGGTGGATTGGCTTTTGCATTGCATTTTGTTATTCCCATCATGGCAAAGAGGTTCCAGCTGGGATTAGGCCTCATTCCACTAGGGCTACTGCCACTTCAACAGCATTTCTAAGGGGGTGGCAACTAAGGATATTCTGGAAGCAGCTACTTGGAGTTCAGTGCATACTTTCTCTAGGCATTATCACCTGCCTATATACTCTGAGTCTAGAGCTGGTTTTGCCACAGCTGTTTTACAAGGCATGTTGTCAGCTCCTGCTACTTTATAATTTGCCAGCCTCCCTTACCTCTGCTTTGGGATTCTACCCAATAGTCAGGACTGCAGCAAGGGAAGGCGAAGAACATAGTACAGTTTTGTACCTACCATAAATGTAGATGTTCGAGGATTCCCTTGCTGCAGTCCAATCCTCCCTCCTTCCCTCTGTGTTTCAGGGTGGTTGTGTAGGTGCCTTTACATGCTTATATTTCTTGTATATATATTCCTGTATATATTGTACATGTTTATTGGTGCAGGTTGTTTTTGGGACTTGTCTTTTTGGGTCTTCTGACATCTGGGGCAAGAAAAGACTGAGGAAATGACGTCGGTCATGCGCATTAGTACCCTGACGTACTTACGTCAGTCTAAGGCGCCATGACCGACGTCAGCCTTATACTCTGGTATTCGGGCCGACTGGGACGCGGACTATACCCAATAGTCAGGACTGCAGCAAGGGAATCCTCGAACATCTACATTTATGGTAGGTACAAAACTGTACTTTTGGATGACATTTCTGATGATACTGAGAAAGGTGAATTAAAGTGGATCTTGAGACTTGGATCACAATGGGTAAGGGGTTGACCGATTTATGTATCTTTAAAGCCCTTTTTAAAAGGACGTAGGATAAGACTGAAGTGATCTTTAGATCATCACTCTTATTGTAAATTAGGTGATCGTGGTTGCTTAGTGATTGATCATTGTGTTTTTATTCATTAGTTGGTTTGAAAGTTTTTTGATTAACTTGTATTTATATATGCATTGTTATTTGATATCATTGATAAAGCGATCCGAATAAATGCTTTTTAGTTTAACTGTTCATGTGCCATTTGATTATGCGTTTATATAGATTATATCATATATTTAATTTGTATATACCAGGACGTGTTTTCAGTGCTGAGAATTTTTCAGTCATTATATTGTCTTTTTTGCTTTTTCAGCACTGTTATTGCTGTGGGATGTGCGTTTTGTTTACTTGGTTTATTAGGTTACGCATTTCTCTAAAGTGTCGTAGATTTTCTTTTGTTTCGAGTAGCATGTGTCTAGGCTATATCCCTTTTTTGTGCAAGGGATCTGGTACTGACAGAAAACCAGGGAGAATAGTTAGTTTTGACTATCTTTCTTTCTGGCAGGAGCTAATCTGTTTAAAGTGTTAAGGGATATAGAGTTGATTTTTTTCAGCTGCTTCATCAGTGTCTATAATGCTTTATGGTTAATGTATACATACAAGTATTTCAGGCATAAGCAACGGTGCCGCCCTAGCCTGCCTGTATAATAAAACAGTAATTCTCAAAATGCATGTCCAAGTAATTTTTAAAAATAGCCAATTTGTAGTTTGCTGTAATATAATCTGGTAGTCTGTTCCATGCATCAGCTACTGTCTCAGAGAGAACAAATTAGTATATCTCTCATTGCTATATAATCTTTTTTTTTTTTAATTTCTGTAAGTCTTTTGGGTTTCTAATACCATGATGGAAATGGACCCCATTTATAAGTCAAATTATGATCCAAGTTCATGAAATTAGTATTGTTTCAATCTTTGTTGGCCAGATGTGCTCTTCGCAGTACCTGCAATGTGTTCAGTAATGACTCCTGCAATTCGTACAGTTACATGCATCGTAACTCGTCTAAGTACGATTATAAATTATTTTTTATCAAAGTGCCAACCAAAAAAAAAAAAAAAAAAAAAAATATATATATATATATATATATATATATATATATATATATATATATATATATCTTGTATTTGTGTGCGTGTATATGTATGTGTGTGTGTGTGTGTGTGTGTATACACACACACACATATATATATATATATATAGATATATATAGATATAGATATATATACATATATATATATAAAATGTATGTATGTATTAATAAAATCAGGTAGTAGTAGAAGTAGCGAACTTGAACTTGTTTTAACTCAAAAAAATAATAAAAATATATTTTGAAATATTGTACAGAATTAAGTAACCAAAAAATGCAATAAGGTGTCACAGAAACAAATAAAAATAAAACACCACTGACTGAAAAAAAAAGAAATAAAATGCAACGCTAGCGTAACACAGCTTTAATCTCCGCTTTCATCCAAAGGACTTCTTCAGAATAGAATGAAAAAGTATCATACCTTCACAATTTATAAGAACTGATTATTCCCTACACAATTAATTAATCTATTAAACAATTACATAATTTATACTGAATCATAAAACAATAATAACAATATTTATAAAAATATGTTATAAAGTAGTAACATATGTTACCTACATTTCATCTATTTATTTTTAACTTCTGATATTTTAAAAAAGCATTTTTTGTTAATAACATCATTCAAGCCAGGTTTTTTGTCGGCTTGCAATTTGATCTCCCATTTAGTTTCCTTCTGCTGTAAATAATGTCACCACCTCTCATATCAACTGCACATTGTTCCAGAATAGAAAAACAAAACTTTCTAAACCCAAAACTTGTAGCACTGTGTTTATACAAGGTGTTATTCATGTCTTTCCTTTTAATACCGTACAGATGTTCTCTCATTCTTTTATATAAATTTCTGGTTGTCATACCGACATAAAATTCTTGACATTTGTCACAAACAGCAACATAAATAACTCCTTTGATTTTACAGCTAAACACACCTGGAACAGGTATGGTATAAGGAATTTGTGGAAGTGTGACTAACAGACACTCTAATATATATATGCACATAGTGCACTCATGGCATTTATACATACCCCTATTTTATTATCCTACTAGGATAATTATAAATCATAACATCCCTTTGTTTCTCAAACATTTTTTTTCAAATTATAGTTGTTCCTATTCACAAATCTAGGTTTATCACCCACAGTATTGAATAAATCCCGATTTCCTTCAATAATATTCCAATTGTGTTTTATAACATCACATATATCAGTGTTATCCAACGTCATATCCATACTAAAATATAACAGTTCTTCATTCTTTTGGATGTTATTCTCAACACTATTCTTAGTTGAAAAAACTGTTTATTTCTTTAAAATAGGGGGAAATTTTATTTCCCTCTCTTCTCAAATATCTTTTGCCATGTCTCTCAATATTTTTTCTTCATATCCTCTTTCCATAAAGAGGCTAATGTACTCAAATTCAATAGCCAGAAGATGATCTTCACTAGTCATCCTACTGGCACAAATTAACTGGCCTGTTGGAATATTATTTTTGACAAATTTAGGATGCTGACTAGTAGCATGCACATAGGTATTCTTAAAGTCATTTTTCTGTAAATGCTACTAACAAATTTTTTGGATCCATCATCCCAACTTAATAATACATCTAGCTACCTTTGTCTCCCACCACACATTGCAGGAAGTTTGACTTCTCATTTAATTGAGTAACAAACCTCATGACATCATGTAAATTTCCTTCTATAATAAATACTAAATCATCAATAAACCTTTTATAATAAATAGTATTAAATGAACATTCTAAGGGTTTTAGAACTGACTGTTCCCACCACCCCATAACTATATTTGCGAAAGAGGGTGCTACCGGAGAGCCTATCGCTACTCCTCTAATCTGTTTGTAATACTTCTGATTTAAACATAAAATAATTGTTATTTAAAAGCACTTCCAAACATTCACAATAAAAATGAATGACTGTATTACTTAATTTAGTATATCTATGTAAATAGGCTCTAACATACTCTATACGTATGTTATGAGGAATGCAAGTGTGCAATGATGCAACATCAGTAGTAAAAAGCACATGTGATTCAGGATCAAACATAACATTTTCACTAAATGATTTAATACTATTTAAAAAAAATCCCAAGAATCCCTTGTATAAGAATTCATTTTCAAAACTAACGGATTTAATAATGCATCAACCATCGGAGAAATACCATAAGTCACATAATAGGGAGCTGCAATTATTGCTCTAAAAGGAGGACTACTAAGACACTTGTGTGTCTTAAGAATACCAAACAAAACTCCCACTTTGGGATGTTCAACATTACAAACATTATATGACACAGAATCTAAGTTCCCACACATTAAATTGTCATAGAGAAAATCACTAACATATTTAAAACTTCTAAATATGTCATTAAATTCAACATTAACATATTCACTGTCATTATTAAGCATATTTTCCATTTTAATAATATAATCTGTTTGATTCATAATAACCAACATACCTCCCTTGTCATTTTTCATTATTCTTAATTCTTTATTAACTAATTCCTTTAAAGTTTTTCTCATTTCAAGAGATAAATTGTTAAAATAATATTTGAGCTTAAAACATCTCTCACCTGTCTCTCTCACAAGTTATTTCAAAAACTTGTAGAGTATGTATTAGCATAGGATTGAAGGTTTAAAAAACATAGTATCATTGCCTTTTACGTCTTTCAAAATATAACTTAAATTCAGTTTTCTAGTAAACCTTTTTAAATCTAAAATTGTGTCTGTAACATTTGCTCTTTTCGTAGGAATAAAATTTATTCCTGATTTTAATACATTGAAATGCACTTCATTTAACACAACACTAGATAAATTTAAAATGTCACTATCTGACCTGTTAACATTTAGTCGTCGTCCGTCGATAAATCTGATGTTATTCTCCCTTTTTTTCTTTGCTATTACAGTTCATTGTTGTCTCTGCTGTTTTGGTTCCCTCTTGGTAGCTAAAAAAAACTTTGAATTGTCCCCACATTGTTATCTCCCTGGTTGGCCACTGTATTTGATGCACTCCCAGCCAAATTGTTCTCAATAGACACCACCTCAGGGTCCGACACACTACTGAACTCACCATCACTAGAGAACGCTTCATTTGCAACGGCCCCTGATGTAGCTTCCGCTCGATTAGCCAAATTTTCCCATGTCTTTTGCTTAGGTGGACCGATTTGATAAAATGTTTTTTGAACGCCCACACCTAAGCTTTTCTTTTTATCGGTATATAACAAACAAGTATATGCTGTACCCATATTGTAAGCTGCAACATCACGTTCCAGCTTCTGATTTTTTCTTAAGAATCTTTTCATGATGTACAATATCAGACATTAAAGTGGCATGTTCCACTCTTTAACTGACCTTAAACTTCGATTCACTTGTTTTTTCAATACTGGCTATATCTTCCTTGAGACTGCCCATAATATTACAGTTACGTTCAATAAGTAACTTTAAAAGTTGAATACCAGCATTATTAAATAATTGTTGCAGTTTTTCAAAGAATAAATCTTTCTCATGCACACCATTGGGGGCATTTAAAGAACCGCAGTCCTTTTTGAACTATTCCCAGTTCTATACACTTGGTGAAATACTTATTTTCAATGTTGATACTTTTATATTTTTTCAAAAGCTTATCTAATTTATCACAATGTTCCTTATAAACAGTTGTCTCCATCGGGTTCACCAATCTTTTATTATTTGTAAACAGATTTGCTTAGTCCTTTAAAACTGCCGCGATATTGGCATAACTAACAGCCGGCTCTTCAGCCCTTTTGCTGGAACAGTTAGTTTTATAAGGCATTGTGTTAATTACCGTACTGGCATTGGCTTCCACCACTGTTTAAGCATCATTATCCGACCCAAGGCATACCATCTCTTCACTCGCGCGATCTCCAGCCAACATCTTTAGAGGCATTTGTATGTCTTCCAAAGTCTTTAAAAGTAATTGTGTTAAATTCACTCCAGGGGTGCTAGGAGTGCTATGGGTACTCAGTTCCATCAATGGATCAGCCAGAATCTCAGTCATGGTCGGACCAAACGAAACTCAATTAACCAAAAAATGCAACAAGGTGTCACAGAAACAAAAATAAGACACCAACACTGACTGAGAAAAAAAGAAAAATAAAATGCAACGGTAGCGTAACACAGCTTTAATCTCCACTTTCATCCAAAGGACTTCTTCAGAACAGAATGAAAAAGCATCATATCTTCACAGCTTATAAGAACTGATTATTCCTTACACAATTAATTAATCTATTAAACAATTTATCCTGAATCATAAAACAATAACAACAACTTTTTCTTCTTCTTTCGGCTTTTCCCGGTTAGGGGTCGCCACAGCGGATCACCTGTCTGCTCATGATTGGCAGTGGAGTTTTACGGTGTTGAGTTGCCAGCCCGGTGCCCAACCTTCCACAGAAGACACACACACACCTAGGGCCAATTTAGGGTGTCCAGTCCATCTATAAAAATATATTATAATGTAGTAACATAACGCTTTGTATAAACACAGTACTACATGTTTTGGGTTTAAAAAGTTTTGTTTTTCTATTCTGGAACAAGGTGCAGCCGACGCCATTACATCAGTCTTTCTTGCCGTGCAGTGCCAGAAGCAGTTCGCAAGTGCCTGTCGGCCAACTCCTGAAATTTTCATTTTCGGGTTTCAGAACCGAAGTCTTCAACTAAAGCTATGTACCCATTGGGGAAGCTTTTTCTTGCTCCTTACCGATGTCAGTAAAAGTTAATAATTATATTACTTGTGGAAAGCAAATACCTCACAAAGATTTTCATTCATACTGTATTCCTTGCCTAGGCCCTGACCACGACGTACCTTGCTGTCGGTTTTGTGCCTTATTTAATCAGCGCACTATCCGTCTGTATATTTTCGCTTCTAAATATTTCGGTTCTTGGTTTAATTGTCCAGAAATGTCATCAGTTAGCCATCCGACTACCGGGATTCCGAAAAAACGCAAAGATAAAGACAGAGACAGGCAGCCAAGGTCCAAAGCTGCTGACAATGCTTCTCCTAAGCCAGTCGCCAGTTCGCCGGTACTCAGTGAGGCACTTTCGCAGCCCCTGATACCCGCTACTTCTGATTCAGAGACCTCTACTGAGACCCATTCGGAGTCCGGTATGCCGAGAGATGCTTCAACTGTGGAACCTGTGGATGTCTCTACCTTCGAAGGGTCCGGAGCCACTGTGCAGGCACCGGCTTCTGAGGGTGTATTCAGGCCTACAGACTTGCATGTTAAACAGATGCCGCCGCCTTCATTTAGGCCAAAATCTCGAACCATGCCTAAGAAACCGACGCCTAGGCTACATGCTCAGGCCTCTATTCCTAAAAAACAAATGATAAGAATGGCTGAAGATCTTATAACTCTATTCAGGGGAAGCGAACCTCCCCCTTCTAAGAGACCTAGGACTGAGGTTGTTCCTGAATCTTCTGAACAAGTTTCTGATTCTTCTGATTATCTGGATTTGCCTTTATCTACTTATGAGGATTATGATGCAGAGGACTCTATTCCCTCTGCTTCCCCTCCAGAGGATTTTTCTTTTGGTGAGACCTTACATACTTTAAGTGAGCATTTCCACTGGGAAAGCCAGGATTTTTCTGATTCAATAAAAGAGGCTTAAGGATTTCTTACTCCTGCCTCAGCATAGGCCTTTAGCTATACCTCCTGTACTAGACATTGTTGATGATGCCTTTTCAGAATCTAGTTTGGCCCCTGATTCTTTGCCTCCTGCTCCCAGAAAACCTGACAGATATTACAGGGTTCCTAATTCTCACAAGTTCCTTTTTAAAAATCCTGTTGCGGATCCAGAGACTATTTCACAGGGACCCAAGGGCATTAAGGTTCTACTGCTAAAAATCCTACCCCCTCTGATAGAGACTCCAGGGCGCTGGATATATGGGGTAAGAATGTATACACTTCTGCAACCTTGCCCATTAGGGCTTTAAACTGCCAGTTTCATGTGTTAAAGTATCACAAGATGTTATTGGATTGTTTAAACAGAAAATGATGTTAATTCCTGACTGTGCTGAAAATAAAGAATTACAGGATTTAATGCATTCTACTGAACAGGGTGGAAAACATACTTTGCAATGTGGATTTGATTCATTAGAGGCCTCTTGCAGGGCTGCTGTTACTGGGTCTGTGCTCAGAAGGCATGCTTGGCTGAAGGAGCAAGGTTTGCCTGATCACGTTAAAGCTAAATTGCTGGATGCTCCCTTAAATCAGGACTGCCTATTTGGCAACAAGGCTGAGTAAGTTCTTAAAAAGATGGAAGATAAAGCTAAATCTATGCAAACTGTTAAATATTTCTTACAGGTTCAGCCTCCTAGATTTAGTAGGCACTGGCCCTCTAAAAATTGGTCCTTTCTAGCCCCTTCCAGGTCTTCTCAAGCCAAAACCAGACACAGCAGAAACTCCAGGTTTCGGTCCCAAGGGACACACAAGACTAGGCAATGGGGGTTTCTGTAGCCAAACCTGGGAGTAGTAAGACTCCCCCCTATGGAAGACTGTGTCAATTACTTGCTTTTAAAACTTCCAAGCAATGCCCAACTGA
Source organism: Protopterus annectens (assembly GCF_019279795.1). NCBI lineage: Eukaryota > Metazoa > Chordata > Ceratodontiformes > Protopteridae > Protopterus > Protopterus annectens. The sequence continues at coordinate 1,518,896,288 of NC_056737.1, read as the reverse complement.
ATGCTCCTTTTAGGTGGAAAGATTGGTCTGCAGGCCAAAAACTGGGAACTCATTACCCAGGACAAATGGGTTTTAAATATAGTGTCCCAAGGATACAGATTTCATTTCCACACGTTACCAACACCAAACGGATGGCCAGATCTACCCCCAAATCAGTGGGCAGAGGCCCAAAATCAATTACTCTGTCTCTTAATCATGGGGGCTATTCAGTTGGTACCAGAAGAGGAAAAGGGACAAGGTTTCTATTCAAGACTTTTCCTGGTACCCAGAAAAGGCAATGTATGGCATCCTATCCTGGACCTTTGTATTCTAAACACCTTTCTGGTGATTCCAAAATTCAAAATGCTGATTCTTCACCAGCTGCTTCCTATGCTAGGCAAGGATGCATGGTTTGCAACACCAGACTTAAAAGAAGCATACCTGCACATCCCTGTCAGGAAGTCTTACAGAAGATACCTAAGCTTCAAAGCAGGCTACGTGCACTATCAATTGTCTGCACTGCCCTTTGGCTTATCTACTGTGCCCAGGGTATTTACAAAGTGCCTAGCTCCAGTCATTGCATTTTGCAGGCAAAGAAATATTCAAATATATCCATATCTGGACGATTGTCTAATTCAGGCAGAAAGCAAGGACATTCTTTTGAATCATCTGGCCTTTGTTCAAAGGGTACTGACTTGTCTGGGGTTCACCATAAACAAAAAGAAATCCTATCTGGTACCCTGTCAACAAATTATATTCCTTGGAGCAAGCTTGAATACAACTTCCCAGATGGCTTTCCTCACGCCACAGAAACGGATTCATTTGACAACTTACTTCAAACAAGTAGCCACAAAAAACGAGCTATCTACAAGGCAAATACTGCAAGCCTTGGGGTTCATGGCCTCCTGCATTCTTCTAATTCCATATGCAAGGCTGCATATGAGGAAACTACAATGGTATCTCAAAAGCCTACGGTGTCAACATTCACAGGATCTAGAAGCAAGGATTCCTGTCATAACTTGCCTATGCCTAGAGTTCCTTTGGTGGGTAGAGGCCTGCCACAAAAACAGGGGACTACCATTCACACTATCCCCTGCCGCCCAAACCTTAACCGACGCTTCAGACTATGCATGGGGGGCCCACCTGGCAGAGAAGTGCATTCAGGGCAAATGGAACCCAAGTCAAATGCACCTGCATATCAATCAAAAAGAAATGTTAGCTGTGCAGAAAGCTCTGACAGCTTTCAAGGACCACATTCTTCCAGGACAATTACTGGTAAAGACGACAACACCACTGTTATGTGGTACATAAACAAGCAGGGGGGGGGTACACATTCTTACCCCCTCTGCAGACTAGCCATGGCACTGTGGAACACAGCCCTGAGGTATCCAGTACATTTACAAGCTCAATTCCTGCCAGGAAAATTAAGTACACTGGCAGACGAACTAAGCTGAAACCTCATGGACCAACACAAGTGGAAACTGGAACCAAGGATTTTCAACATGTTGATAAGCAAATGGGGCAGCCCAGATAAAGACCTGTTTGCCTCCCCCTAAAACTATCAGTTGGACAAATTCTGCACAAGGACTCCCCACAAACAAGCTTGGAAAGTAGATTCTCTGTCAGTTTGTGCCTTTCCTCCTCTGCCTCTGCTCTCCAGAGTATTACTAAAGATCAAACAAGACAAACCAAGGACGATTTTGATTGCACCAGACTGACCACGCCAACATTGGTACCCCCTCTTCGCAGTGTGTCACTGTGAGCCCCATAGCACTTGCCTCAGACTCCTACTCTACTTGTCTCAGCAGGAGAATCAAATTCTGCACCCTCAACTTCAAACACTGAATCTAGCAGCCTGGATAATTACATAATTTCTCCTTTACCATTCCTCAGTAAACCAGTGATGGATTTCATTTTAGAGGCAAGGAGGCCTAGTACCAGAAAGTCTTACGCTGAAAAATGGAAAAGATTCTGTGCCTGGAACCAAGCTCAAGGGATGAGTACAACAGTGCCCAATTTACCTCACTTTTTACAATACCTAACTGAGATGCTTCATAAAGGTCTGTCTTTCTCCTCCATCAGAATTCACGCCTCTACTATCTCAGCTCATTATAACACAGAACCACCCCTCTTCTCTCATCCACTACTTACGCAGATGTTCTTCGTGTTTCACTGTTGCAGTCATTACAGTTTGGTAATCTGCTGGCAGGTTGCCCTCAGTCAGCCTGAATTCCAAAGTCTTGGGTCCTGCGTCGGTTGCTGTCTCCTCTTCCATGACGTCAGGTCGCCAGGGGTATAAAACATGCAGCCAACGCCATTTTCTTCAGTCTTTCTTGCCGCGCGGTGCCCGAAGCAGAAGCATTTTGCAAGTTCCCGTCGGCCGACTGCTGAAATATTCACGTTTGAGTTTCAGAACCAAAGTCTTCAATAAAGCTAAGTACCCCGTTGGGGAAACTTTTTTCTTGCTTTTTACCGATGTCAGAAAAAGTAATTGTATTACTTGTGGGAAACAAATGCCTCATAAGGATTTCCATTTATACTGTATTACTTGCCTAGGCCGTGATCACAACGTGCCTGGCTGTCAGATTTATGCTAGATTTAACCAACGCACTATTAAGCGTCAGTATATTTTTGCATCTGAGTATTTTGGAAACAGATTTAACTACCCAGAGATGTCGTCTGATAGCAATCCGACTACCGGGGTACATAAAAAGCGCAAAGAAAAGGACAGAGAAAGGCAGTCGAGATCCAAAACCGATGACAAAGCTTCTCCTAAGCCAGTCACTGGTTCGCCGGTACTCACTGAGGCACTTTCGCAGCCCCTGATACCCGCTACCTTCGAGGCGCAGGCCTCTGTCGACACCCATGTGGAGTCCGGCATGCCGCAAGATACTCAAGGTATTGGACCGACGGATGTATCTCCCTCGGATGGGTCTGGAGCCGCTGAGCAGGCACCGGCTTCTGAGGGTATATTCAGACCTCAACATTTTTATATCAAACCAACGAAAGCTGAAAAACCAAGGGCAAAGACACCACCTAAAACTAAAAAAACAATGCCTGAGCCACGTGCACAGGCCTCTATGCCTAAAAAACAGATGATCAAAATGGCTGAAGACCTTATTACCTTGATCAGGGGTACCCATCCCCTCCAGATAAGAGGCCTAGGCAAGACACTGACTATGAATCTTCAGATCAGGTTTCTATTTCTTTTGATTCCTCTTCTGATCAGGGATCATCTTTACCTCCCTATGAGGATTCTGATGCCGAGGAGTCTATTCCATCTGCATCTCCTCCTGAGGATTATTCATTTGGAGAAACCTTGCATACTTTGAGGGAGCATTTTCACTGGGAGAGTCAAGACTTCTCAGAATCAAAAAAGAGGCTCAGGGATTTCCTCCTTCACCCTCAGCACAAGTGTTTAGCCATTCCCCCTGTGTTAGACATTGTGGATGTTTTTTCGGAGTCAAGCCTGACCCCTGACTCTTTACCTCTGGCTCCCAGTAAGCCTGACCGGTATTACAGGGTCCCTGATTCTTATAAATTTTTATTTAGAAACCCTGCTGCTGATCCTGAAACTATTTCACAGGGTCCAAAGGGAGTTAAGGCCTCAAGGTAAGACACCCTTGATCACTATAAGTAAAAAACTAAGAGCTCTCATAAAATCATCCAAAGCAAATTTCGAGAGAAAAATAGCTAAAGACTCAAAAGACAATCATAAGGCCTTCTTTAGCTATGTTAGAAACCTGGGAGGAAACTCCCAGATATGCTCAGAGCTAGTTCAAAATGATGTGAAGATTACTGATCCTACAGACATTGCCAACATACTGGCTGACAGGTTCAGTGCAAACTTCTCCCCTCCCCAAAGGAGAGATATCTATACCAAGCGATTGCAGCCCCCAAACATCTCCAGCGCACAAGTGAGAACTGCTCTCTACAAAGCAGAAAACCCAGCATCCATGGGACCTGATGGTGTCCCGAGCTGTGTGCTCCATGAACTCAATGAGAATTAAACCCACAGCTAGGACAGCTGTTTAATCAAAGTCTTACCTCTGGATACGCACCCAGGAGTGGCACTGCAACTGTGGTACCACTTCACAAAGGCGGTGCCTCCACCGACCCTGGAAATTACCGCCCATTAGCTTGACAAGCCTTATCTGCAAAGCCATGGAGAGGATCATAATGGACCTCATAAATAAAGACATAGGGAATTTGCAGACTTTGGATCCAACCCAGTTTGGCTTTGTCAAAGGCAGATCATGCCTTTTAAACTTGGTTGACTTTTGAAACAGTCACCAAAGCCATTGATGAGGAAAGGCAGTCCATACAGCCTACCTCGATCTGGCTAAGGCCTTGATACAATACCCCATTCGGGTATCATTGAAAAACTCATCAGCTTAAATGTCAACCCATACATCACAAGATGGGTTGCAAACTGGCTGAGTGACAGAACCCACAGGGTCAGAGCTGCTGGCCATGTCAGACTCAAAGCCTGTCACAAGTGGTGTCCCACAGGGCTCAGTCCTGGGCCCACTCTTGTTTGGCATCTACTTTTCCAAGTACAAGCAAACACAGGAGGGTTATGGCTGACAAAGTTTGCAGATGACTGCAAACTGGGCCATAGTAGAAAACACATCTGACACAGATATCCTTCAGAAGGGTCTCACAGAAAGCGGATAACTGGTGCCAGAGCCACGGCCTAAAGTTAAATGCCAAAAATGCATAGTCATACCCTTCGGAAAAACAAGGTTACCCCTAGCTACCAAATAGGTGGCAATCCACTGAGCACAGAAGAAGTTATCAGGGACCTGGGGACCCAGGTTGATAGTAGTCTGTCATTCGACACCCATGTAGCTAAAGTAGTTAGGAAGACCTTCTACATTGCCCACCTTATCATGAAGGATTCTCATCTAGATCAAGGGAGGTCATAGTCTCCCTTTACTCATCACTCATCAGACCAATGATTGAGTACAATGCCCCATTCGAATGTATCTGACCCGACACTTGCAGCAGCTGGAGAGGCCACAAAAGTTCCTCACCAAAAGGATAAAGGGTCTCAAAATCTGTCCTATGCTGCCCGACTGAAAGAACTCCAGCTCTATTCAGTCGCCAGCTGCTCAGAGGTGACCTTTGCCTAACATACAAGGCCATGTCAAACCCAGATTTGATGAATATGCTTCACCTCAAAAATCTAGATCCATCAGAGCCACAAGGCGGAGACTTAAACCTTGACACGGCTATTAATAGGACGTGCTGGAGGGATAGATTCATCACCCAAAGACTCCCTATGCTGTGGAACAAAATCCCGGTACATGTGAGGCAGAGCACCTCGCTGGCCTTGTTCAAGAGAAATCTTGACCAATGGATGGGAGATCGCAGATATACCCCAGGGATTACCTCAGTATCACTGCTCGACAGAGGCACAGAAAAATAATGGGTATAGTTCCCCATACTAAAGGGGTGGCCTAAGCCACAAAACGATGGGCTAGGCTTGTAAATGCCCTCGGGCAGATAGCCTAGTATGAACCTATGAACAGCAAAAAATCCTACCCCCTCCGACAGAGATTCAAGGGCGCTGGACAGATGGGGAAAAAAGGTTTATACATCTGCAACCTTGGCAGTTAGGGCCTTAAACTGTCAATTTCAAATGCTTAAGTACCAACAACATGTTATGGGATTGCTGAAAGAGAAAATGATGTTGATTTCAGAATGTGCAGAAAATAAGGAATTGCAGGAATTATTGCATGCAGCTGAACAAGTTGGAAAGCATACTTTGCAATGTAGTTTTGATTCTTTAGAGGCCTCCTGCAGGGCCGCAGTTACTGGATCTGTGATTAGGAGGCATGCCTGGTTAAAGGAACAAAATTTGCCTGATCATGTTAAAGCTAAATTACTAGATGCAACTTTACAGCATGATTCTCTGTTTGGTATTAAGGCCGAAGAGGTTTTAAAGAAAATGGAAGACAAAGCTAAGTCTATGCAAACTGTTAAACATTTCTTACAAGTGCAGCCACCTAGATTCAGTAGACACTGGCCTACAAAAAATTGGTCTTTTCCTGTGTCAGACAGAGCCCAAAGGGGCAAATCCAGAGGTCCTAAGGGTTCCAGGTATCAGGCTCAAGACTCATACAGGTCAAAATAATGGGGCACATCCACCTCCATATCTGGAGAGGATAAAGCGCAGACCTACAGAAAGCAATCCCAATGACTTCCCTCTTGCCTACACCAAGCACTTATCTTTTGGAAGCACCCATAGGGGGAAAATTAGCACTTTTTGCTCAAAATTGGCAGTTAATAACCCAGGACAAGTGGGTACTGAACATCGTATCACTGGGATAAAGATTCCATTTCCACACTCTGCCAATGACAAACGGTTGGACAGACCTGCCAAAAAATCAATGGGCAGAGGCACAGAAACTGGTTATGTCCCTCATGGATAAGGGGGGCCATTCAGACAGTACCAGAACAGGAAAAAGGACAAGGTTTTTACTCAAGACTGTTCTTGGTACCCAGAAAGGACAAGGCCTGGTGGCCAGTACTGGATTTATCGATTTTGAACACATACCTGGACATTCCAAAATTCAAAATGCTCACTTTGCAACAGCTTCTGCCCATGCTGGGCAAGAATGCTTGGCTGATGACTTTAGACTTAAAAGTGGCATACCTGCATGCCCCAATAAGACAGTCGTGCAGAAGGTACATCAGATTCGAGGCTGGCTAAATGCATTACCAATTCTCTGCACTGCCCTTTGGCTTATCTACTGCACCCAGGGTCTTTACAAAGTGCCAGGCACCAGTAATTGCATTTTGCAGACAAAGACGTATTCAAATATATCCTTACTTGGACAACTGTCTCATTCAAGCAGAGAACAAGGACACTCTTCTAAGACACCTGTTGTTTATGAAAAGGCTTCTAGCATGCCTAGGGTATACAATAAACGAAAAGAAATCACAACTGGTACCCGCTCAAAAGATAACATTCCTGGGTGCAAGCTTGCATTCAACTGCCCAGATGGCTTATCTCACGCCAGACAAACAAAGGCAACTGACTACTTACTTCAAACTGATGGCAACAAAAACCCAATCTTATGCAAGACAAATTCTGCAGGCTCTGGGCTTCATGGCATCCTGCATCCTACTAATTCCATATGCAAGACTGCATATGAGGAAACTTCAGTGTACCTAAAAAGTTTATGGAGTCAACATTCACAGTCTGGCAACAATGATTCCTCTCATCCCCTGCCTGCAACACGAGTTTCTATGGTGGGCAAAGGCCTGCCACCAAAACATGGGATGGCCCTTCACTCTACCCCCTACCAGCCAAACCTTAACAGACGTGTCAGATTATGCCTGGGGGGGGGCCCACATGGCAGGAAGATGCATTCAGGGCATATGGGCACCAAATCAAATGCATCTACATATCAACCAGAAAGAGATGCTAGCTGTTCAAAATGCCCTAATAGCTTTCAAGGACTTACTTCATCCAGGACAACTACTGATGAAGACGGACAACACCACAGTCGTGGTATATAAACAAGTAAGGGGGCACACACTCCTACCCCCTTTGCAGATTAGCCATGGCACTGTGGGACACAGCTTTAACTTACCAAGTAAATCTTCAAGCTCAATTCCTGCCAGGAAAACAGAATACTCTGGCAGATGATTTAAGCAGAAACCAGATGGATCCTCATGAGTGGAAACTAAATCCACAGGTATTAGAGAAATGGGGGAGCCCAGACTTAGATCTATTTGCCTCTCCTCAAAATTTTCCATTGAAAAGATTCTGCACAAGGACTTATCACAGCCAAGCATGGAAAGTGAACGCCCTATCCTTCAGTTGGAAAAAACTGTCAGTTTACGCCTTTCCTTCTCTGCCTCTTCTACCCAATGTCCTCCTAAAAGTCAGACGAGAAGCCAAAGATGATATTAATTGCCCCGGACTGGCCCCGCCAATACTGGTACCCAATTCTAAGGAATTTGTCTCAATACCCAGCTTGGATCTTGCCTCAAAGACCACAACTACTGTCCTAGCAAAACAGTCAGATCCTACACAATCAACTACAGACTCTGAACCTGGCAGCATGGCTAATCATGTAATTATTTTACGTCTTTTCTCAGATTAGCAGTGGCATTTCAGAAAGCAGGAATGGAAATAAAACCAAAAGTGGAGAGAAATAAGATGGTATCAGAAAGTACTCATAAAGTACAAAAAATGGATGAAAAGAAAAAGGGAAAGCCCTCAATTATAGTGGCAAATTTAAAGAACTCCTGTAATAACCACGTTGATAAAAATTTGAGGCATGAATAGTTAGACAGGTAAATTTGAACCAAAAGATAATAGCAGCTTAAGATAGCAGGCTTACATGTGTGGTTGTTTACAAAGTGTATAGAAAAAGGGGGCGATACAGACAGAATTAGAAACAGTTGCATATCTTGATGATTGTGATATACTCATGGCAGAGGGTGTGTATACTGAAAGTACTGTTGTGTTGGGGATTGTGCAAAAACTACAACATTCAGGAAACTGAGAAGCATTGGAAACCTGAACCACAGTTACTAAAAAATGAAGTAATAACATGAAATCAGGTCTATATCACTTCACTGAAGTGACACTTCAACGAACGGCATTTTATCAGAAATGTTCATTGAATTCCACTCGTGTCAACGAACAGCATGTCTGATGTAAGTGCATTGAAAATGCAGTTCAATTAACTGATTTTTCACTGAACTGATAGGGACCCCATGGAATCACGTAACATCAACAGTATAGAAAACTCAAGCAATAAAAATGGTATAATAAACAGAGAAATGGCTGCTATAGTGTCCCGTGCACTGAAAAGATATCAGGATGTAGAGCCAGACAATAGAATAGGGGATAAAGACACCTAGATACTTGCAGTAGTAGAGTAACAGGGCTAATAAAAAATAATTTTCATTTGTATTACAATACATGTAAGTTCATATGAACTGCAAAAAGAGGCCGGTCTGGGTACACTCTGGTCTTGAGAAGAGCATTCTTGGCAAACATCAAAAACTGAGGCAATGCTAATTTCATGAACTTTAATCTTAGACTGACTCATGAATGGGGTCCTTTCCTGTCAATATATTAGAAACACAAAACGTTTTGAGAAATTAAAAAAATATATAAAAAAACAGAAACCATATTACTTTGCTTCATGTGACAAGAAGCAAGGTCTAATAGGACAACAGGTTTTATGTAACTATTTATTCTTTGTTCACTGATTTAGTCCTATTAGGCCAGTGACCTATTTTAAATAAACACAGTTTGGTATGCATACTGACTACAAAAAATGTTGACAGGGAACCTGGGGACATCCTTCACTCTTCAACTTGCTACAAGAAGCTCTGTCACTGTCCCTTGAGAATATGGAGGGGACTGAAGCCAGAGGGTCACAGAAGTAAGAAAGTGAATGAAAGTTGTGAAGATTTATTAGAAGCAACACAGACCGTAACTGAAAATCATTGTTTTGCTACAGATATAAGCCAGGAAGGACTCAGCTGATATGGTGTTGAACATATGATGGCGGAAAAGGAACTGGAGGGAGAAAATATTTGTATCCCTATGGGATAGAGAAAGATATGTACTTTTACCAATGTTTAGATGTAGCAGGTCAGGAAAATGTGAGAAACACCAGGATAATGCTACCATACCAGTAAAGGAAAGCCAAGAAGGAGCTGCACTGCAGTGACTGCAGACAGAGAAAAGTGACTTTAGCAAAAGCTGTCTGAAAAGAAAGGACTGTACTGATTACTGCGAAATTGCAAGATAAATGAACAGATATTTTGTGTGGGATTCACTTATAAATCCATTCTGCATCTCCATTACTGGTGTCAGAGCATTAATACATTTAATTAGTACAATTTGCCTTCTTACCTTTGAATCCTTTGCTGAAGGTTGGGCGTCAGGCTGGCAACTTGACACCATAAAAATCTACTGCCAATCATTAGCGGACCGGAGTTCCGCTGTGGCAACCCCTAACCGGAAAAAGCCGAAAAGACAAACAACCGGGATAGTCCGACTGGATATATGTCCATTTTCAGCGGAGGCCTGGGAAGAAAAGCTCCAACAAAAAAAAAAAAAAAAAAAAACAAAGTATCATTTTATAATATAAAAATTTGGGTAGCATGAAAAAAAAGTTACTTAAGAACATTGAGAGACACTTTTTTTATTTTTTTATTTTTTTAACATTGAGTCAAAAAATTGTCATTTCTAATAGTGTCATTAAAATTCATTAGATAAACATCAGAAATAAGTAAGTGTGAAAGTTGAAGTTACTAAAAGGTGACATTTGCGGATTGTACATTATGTGGAGAGAGGATTAGCCAGGCTTGGTACAATAGCAGGTCCATTTTGACCCCAGGTGTAGTTTGAGCTTGGCTTTGAAATGACTTAGAGAAGAAAGTGAGGTAATCTCAGGAGGTAAAAGGTTAATCTCGGGAGGTAAAAGGTTCCAAGATCTGCCTAGAGAGTTTGAAAGGAGAGAGTCACCAGCTAGGTTATTAGTTTTGTACGTCTGGATGAGGACTCTGTTAGAAGAGCGCAATGGTCGTGGGTTGTTATACAGGGTGACCTGGTTTTTGAGTGCAGGGATGTTTTCAGGGTTGTATATAATTTTGTGGGCCATGATCAGTTGGTTATATAGCAATAGACTAGGTAGTTCGAGCCAACTGAGCTGAGTTAGGTTGATGCAGTGATGTGTCCTGAAAGGGAGCCCAGTGGCAAATCTGGCGATGTGATTATAACAGTTAGTGATCTTGTTTAGGGTTGTCTTACTGTTATTAAGAAGAAGAGGGGATGCGTACAGGAGAGTAGAGAGAAGGTGAGATCGAGCAATGGCTACCTTGGCTGGGGGACTCAGAAAGCGTATTATTCTATACAGTGATCCTAGTTTTTTATTGATGGTTTTGATCAGTTGGTTAACATGTAGGTCAAACTTTAAGTAGTTGTCAATAGTGACACCTAGAAGTTTAGGAGATGGGTCAGTTGAGATGACTGTGCCATCCTTAAATTTAATTGTGATGTTTATGGGGCAGGACCTTTGAGTTGGTAGGAATATTAGCATTTTAGTCTTTTTGGGATTTAATATCAGATGGCGATTAGAGAGCCAGTTTTCTATTGTGTTAAAGGTAGTCTGGGTAGTTAGCTGTAACTCTGTAGGGGATGTAGCTGAGCAAATTAGTGTAGAGTCATCTGCATATTGGATGCAGTTGACTTTAGGTATGACAGTGTGCAAATCATTGATGAAAATGGAGAATAACAGTGGGCCTAATATAGAGCCTTGTGGAACTCCCAGGGTGTTGGGTAATAGGGTGGAGAGTTTAGTTTGCCAGAGTACAGCCTGTTGTCTACCACTTAGGAATCAAACCATTCAAGTGATTTTGGATCTAGACACAGTGACTGTAGGGTGTGGATTAATAGTTTGTGATCCACCATATCAAAAGCTTTGGACAGATCCAAGAATAGAGCTGAAGAGATATGGTTATTGTTACGATGATAGTTTATGGTGTTAGAGAAGACTAATAGGGCTGTGGTGGTACTGTGGTGAGGTCTGAAGCCATGCTGGGTATCTGCCAGGAGATGGTTATTTATTAGGTGGCGCATGAACTTTTTTTGAATACATTTTTCCATTATTTTTGCTAGAGGAGAGAGTATGGCTATAGGCCTGTAGTTGGAGAGTTCAGTAGAACTGCCCCCTTTATGGAGAGGAATGACATAGGATTTCTTCCAGATATATGGAATTTTTGCTTCTTTTAAGGTGCGATTGATAAGTAATGAGACTGGATAGGCGATGGCATCAGCTGATTTTTGTAGGTATTCAGCTGGAAGTTGGTCAGCTGAGAGTGTGGTGGGTTTTAGTTTTCTGATTAAGGTGTGGATAAGTGATGTAGCAATTGGTTGAAAGCTAAATAGTGGTAGATTTTTAGGGGTGGAACTATGTAGGCTGTGGGGGCTGAGAGGCAGTTTGCTGGCTAGGGCTTGGATTGTCTTGGTAAAGAAACAATTAAAACTGTCCGAAAGGGATTATCAGTGAGGGCAGCTGGTACAGGGGTAGTAGTTTTTCCAGGGTGTAATAGGTTATTTAGCCCTGCCCAGAACTTTTGAGGGTTATCTTGGTTAGAAGTTTATAGTTTGCTGTAGTATTGTTTTTTGTCAAGTAGTATTTGTTTTATAGTTTCATTCCTAAGTTGCCTGTATTTAATTTGATCATGAGGGAGTTTAGTAGTTCGCCATAAAGCCCAAGCTTTATTTTGAGCCTGGTCTCTTTTGAGAGCCAAGGTGCAGCTTTTGCCTTAGTTTTCTTAGAGCGGATGGGTGCATGAAAGTCAAGGATCTCAAGGAATTTTTTGTTAATGTACAATACTGCTTCTTCTAAGGGGAGGTGTTTTAGTATAGACCAATTACAAGAATTTAGTTCTTGTTGAAATTTGGCTAAGTCGAAGTTTTTTTTATTTCTGACATGTCTTAGTAAGGGTTGATTGGGTTTGCCTGCTTTGTGCTTGATTATATATGTGAGGTGGTGATCACTTAGACTATCAGGGAGGGTACCAAATGTATACAGGTTAGGGTGATTATTAATGAGTACCCAATCAAGTATACTTTCTTTCTGGTTAGGTTTGCCTGTTCTAGTTGGGGTGTTAATAACTTGCTTGAATGAATGTAAGTTAATATGGGTGGTAGGAGATTCTGAGGAACATGTTCTCCAATGTATATTAAAGTCACCGAGATGTAGGGTTTCTTGAGGGTAGTGACTAGATAGCCAGTGGAGGGTGTCTTCTAGTGTGGCTATATTGTTACCTGGGGGAATGTACATACAAATTATATAGATACATTTACTGTTAAGCTTCAGTTTGGTAGCTAGGATTTCTGAATTATTAATCTGAGGTGGTTGTATAACATCTGTAGTTACAATCATTTCAGATTTGTAGAGTACCGCTACCCTAACCCCTTTTCTGGAAGCCCGGTCCCACCTGTGTATGTTATACCCAGGGAGAAGTATTTCATTATCAGTAGTGGTGGGTTTTAACCAGGTCTCTGAGAGACACAGAATATCAGGGGAGAGAACAGCAAGGAGTGCATGAAGTTCATGTAATTTGTTATTGATGCTTCTAATGTTGAGATGACAGGTTAGGAGAGAGTTGGGTGGTCGGGGGATTGTAGGGTTGAGGCTTAAGTTGCTGGTAGAGGGAGAGTATTTATTAATGTTGGTAGGGCCAGGCGTAGGGTGTATATTCCCATCAAGTAATAGACTAAGTCTTAGCTTAGAGATAAATTTCAGGAAGTTATCTACTATTTTACAGTAGTGTTTGAGTCTAGGGCTGATTTTACTGGTGTTAGTGTGTAGGGAATAAGAACATGATGCAAGAAATGACCTAGTACTACTGATGTGATAAAAGTTAGTATGTTTAGTTTCTGGGGTGTTGGTATGAGCCTTTGATGCATGGAATCCTAGGAGAGGTTGGTTTTATATAGGGTTAAGAGCTATGGGGCTAGTAGGGTGGGTAATAGAATGGTGTACCACATGTCTAAAGAGGTAGGGAACTATAAATCTGGAAGTGCACTTTCATTTGTAGTGGGAAATGGGTTTTTATAGAGGAAGAGAGAGGGAGGCAGGTGAGAGCTAAAGAGTGTAATTGCAACGGAGGATGAGGGATGGGATAAAGGGAGTTAATTAGTTTAGCAAGAAGGTGATAGGAGCGAAGTGGTGTGGGTGTGGCTAAATGACTATAAATGTAGATCTAGTGGGACGGGTGAGATTTGGGGGCAGGGAGTGGAGCGGAGAGAGCCTGAGCGTAGCGGGGCTACACCAATCGGCTTTAGCCCAGCTAGGTAAGTATATTAACTGAAATGCAAGTATTTTAACTAAGATATTTTTGGGATTGTTAATTCCCGTAGGTTAAGAGTAAGTCTTTGGGAGATAAGCTGTTTATGCTGCAATTTTCTGCAGTATTTTGCTACAGCTTAAACAAAAGTGGGGAGTTCTAATAGGTATTCTAAATGTTGTTAGGCTGGGGTGTATTTCGGTGGGAGAAGCCTCGTTTGGGAGGGATGAACTAAAAGTACCTTAGACCCCCAGACAGCAGCCTCCACAAATTAAAGTACAGTATTGTGTGACCACCTTGGCTCTTGGGTAGAAGCTGCTTGCTGTTTTAAATTTCCAGCAGGGTATGGTAGTCTTTCCTTACTCTGGGAGCTTAGAAGGGGCTAAGTCGCAAGGGAATTACCTAGAAAAGATAGAGTAAAACCAGGTGGGAGTTAGGAAAGGAGTTTATACACATTTAGAAGTTAGAGCTAATGATATGCATTTTTCAGTTTACAATAGTTGTTACGGTCCCCTAGAGGTTCTGCAAGCTACAGTTAAATATCCTACTTCTAGCTGCAATTCATTAGTTAATTAAATTACCTAACTGCTTGGGTCCAACATGAAAGTTAACAGCAGAAATACAAAAAGAACATGCATACACTTTCTTTACTTTACAACAGCTAGTTTTGACCAAAAACAGATCGTAAGCAGTCAAAGGCGTACAGTAACTAGCGCTTTCAACAGCCACTATTGTTTAACACAGACTGTAGCATTTAACTCTGCCACTATTGTTTAACACAGACTGTAGCATTTATCTCAGCATTTAGAGTTGATTTCTACACTTTAAGCAACAAAACTCAGCATCTGGAGTAGATTACTACGCTTTAAGCAACAACAGACTATAGCAATACACTCAACATTAGAGTTAATTACTTCACTTTAAACAACAAAACGACCGTTTAAAACAAAGTGTGTCTAGCCGCTTATGTTTACAGAACAACCCTGCTACTGTTTAAAGGGCATTTTTAAATTAAAGCTGTCTAATATTTCTACAAAACCACTTTAGAATAAGTAAAAATTGGAGAAAACAGTAGATTTAGACATACCAGCTAGATGAGGACGCGGCCGACAGGGTCTAGGTACTCCGGATGTTTGAAAATGGTGGGTTTTCAGTAGGTGTACTTGAAACCTCGCTTATCTGGTTGGGGGTGGGTTTGTTAGAATATTACAGTCCTTGGTGGAGCTAAAGCAATCCTCAGATTATGGCCAATCAGCTTTAGCCCAGCTAGGTAAGTATATTAACTGAAATGCAAGTATTTTAACTAAGATATTTTTGGGATTGTTAATTCCCGTAGGTTAGAGTGAGTCTTTGGGAGATAAGCTGTTTATGCTGCAATTTTCTGCAGTAGTTTGCTACAGCTTAAACAAAAGTGGGGAGTTCTAATAGGTATTCTAAATGTTGTTAGGCTGGGGTGTATTTCAGTGAACAGGGTTGGGAGAAGCCTTGTTCAGGAGGGATGAACTAAAAGTATCTTAGACCCCCAGACAGCAGCCTCCACAAATTAAAGTACAATATTGTGTGACCACCTTGGCTCTTCGGTAGAAGCTGCTTGCTGTTTTAAATTTCCAGCAGGGTATGGTAGTCTTTCCTTACTCTGGAAGCTTAGAGGGGCTAAGTCGCAAGGGAACATGGCTCTTCAGTAGAAGCTGCTTGCTGTTTTAAATTTCCAGCAAGGTATGGTAGTCTTTCCTTACTCTGGGAGCTTAGAGGGGCTAAGTCGCAAGGGAACTACCTTGGCTCTAAGGTAGAAGCTGCTTGCTGTTTTAAATTTCCAGCAGGGTATGGTAGTCTTTCCTTAATCTGGGAGCTTAGAGGGGCTAAGTCGCAAGGGAACTATCAGCTAGATGAGGACGCTGCCGACAGGGTCTAGGTACTCCGGATGTAATCATACGAACGACACCACTCAGTAAAGATGTGATGGATGTCATTTTGGAAGCCAGAAGGCCTAGTACTAGAAAATCTTTTGCTGACAATTGGAAGAGATTCTGTGCTTGGAGTCGAGCACAAGGAACAGATACAGCAGAACCACATATTCCTCAGATATTACAATACTTAACTGAGATGCTTGACAAAGGCCTATCTTTCTCATCAATCAAAATCCATGCCTCTGCCATTTCGGCTCATTACAATACAGAGCCACCTATCTTTTCTCATCCTTTACTAAAGCAGTATCTTAGAGGAACCAAAAACCTAAGGCCTCCTAGAAGATCAGCATTACCTGCATTGGACCTCAATTATATGTTGGAAAAACTCACCCTGCCTCCATTTGAACCAGCCGCTACCACTGATATAAAGTTCTTGTCGTGGAAGACAGCTCTGCTACTAGCAATTACTTCAGCAAGAAGAGTTTCAGAGCTACAGGCCCTCATGACTGTAGAACCTTTTATCATATTTTACCCAGACAGGGTGTGTCTGAGGACAAATCCTACTTTTATGCCTAAGGTGGTTTCCGGTGTGGCTCTTAATCAAACTATTCATCTGCCAACTTTTTATCCAAATCCGCAGAACAAAGGGGAGAGAATTCTGCATTCCTTGGACGTACACAGAAAACTAAGAATTTACTTGAGCAGGACAAAAGCTCTAAGAAAAACTGAGCAATTACTAGTGTCGTATGCTGCAGGATCAGAGGGAAAGGCTATCTCAAAGCAGACAATTTCAAAGTGGATAAGGCACTGCATCCGTTTCTGCTACTTACACCATGGTAAACCTGTGCCCAAGGGCATTAGGTCTCATTCCACCAGAGCTGCAGCAACTTTGGCAGCCTTTCTCAGAGGAGTACCAACCAAAGACATTCTAGAGGCTGCTACTTGGAGTTCTGTTCACACCTTTATAAAGCATTACCATTTGCCTCTCTACTCTAAGTCCAGGGCAGGCTTTGCCGCTGCAGTTCTGCAGGGCCTTATAGCCACACCTAATGCTGTTTAGCTCCAGCCTCCCAACCATAGCTTTGGGATTCTACCCAAATGTAATGACTGCAACAGTGAAACATGAAGAACATAGTACAGTTGTGTACACTTACCATAAATGTAGATGTTCGAGTGTATTCACTGTTGCAATCTAGGTTACCCTCCTGCCATCCCCCTGTCATTCTACTGTTTATCTTTCCTTCCCTTCTCTATCTTCTACAACCTATGTGGTGTATTTGCTTGTAGATGAAGATAAAGTTTATATGGATGCATGTGTATGTGTGTGTGTATATATATATATATATATATATATATATATATATATATATATATATATATATAAATATATAATATTGCTACCTTTTTGGGGGCACCTGACATCGGGGGCAAGAAAAACTAAAGAAAATGGCATAAAAAAATGAAGAGATATTCCCTTTTGCTGCGATGAACTGTCCAATAAATAATCCACAAACCAAAAGACAGCTGTTTCACCCAGGCTAACACTGTGCTGAAAAACAAATAAACTGTCTGTGCAATCCAGTAATAAAAGTTCTGTTAAAATCCAGAATCCAGCGATAAGCGCTTTCGAATAGTTCTTCAGATCGTATCAATCTGAAGAAGAACTATTCGAAAGCGCTTATCGTTGGACAAGGGACTTAATTTTTATTTTTTTATTATTTTTGTTCTCATTTTGTTTTATTTCATTCTTTTTATTAAATTCTGGATTTTAACAGAACTTTTATTACTGGATTGCACAGAAAGTTTATTTGTTTTTCAGCACAGTGTTAGCCTGGGTGAACCAGCTGTCTTTTAGTTTGTGTAAAGAAAATGGCATCGGCTGCATGTTTTATACCCCTGACGACCTGCCGTCATGGAAGAGGAGACAACAACCGACGCAGGACCCAAGACTTTGGAATTCAGGCCAACTGAGGGCAACCTGCCAGCAGATTACCCAAATGTAATGACTGCAACAGTGAATACACTCGAACATCTACATTTATGGTAAGTGTACACAACTGTACTTTCCTCAGAGGGGCCAAAAATCTACGACCATCCAGGAAAGCTCCAACTCCAGCCTGGGACCTCAACTTTGTATTGGAAAAGCTCACCCTTCCTCCTTTTGAGCTAGCTGCCGCTTCGGACTTAAAATTCCTTTCTTGGAAAACAGCTTTCCTTTTAGCAATCACTTCAGCAAGAAGGGTATCTGAATTACTGGCCCTCATGGCAGTGGAGCCTTTCATCATCTTTCATGCGGACAGGGTGTCCCTCATGACCAATCCCGCCTTCATTCCCAAGGTGGTATCCAGTGTGGCCCTTAATCAGTCCATACATTTGCCAACCTTCTTTCCTAATCCACAGAACAAAGGGGAACGGATTCTACACTCCTTAGATGTGCACAGACAACTTAGATTTTACTTGGACAGAACTAAACCTCAAAGGAAATCTGATCAACTGCTGGTGGCATTTGCTGCAGGAGCAGAGGGGAAGGCTATTTCAAAGCAAACAATTTCCAAATGGATAGGTCATTGCATTCATTTCTGCTACAAACATCATGGTAAACCTATCCTACAGGGGATCAGACCCCACTCTACCAGTGCTGCATCTACCTCCACAGCCTCTGAGGCGTCCCTACCAGGGACATCCTAGAAGCTTTTACCTGGAGTTCTGTACATACTTTCACCAAGCATTACCATCTGTCAATTTTCACTAAATCCAGAGCTGGCTTTGCCACTGCAGTCTTGCCGGGCCTTTTAGCTGGTCCTAATTCTATTTAAATTCCTCCTCCCATCCTTAGTTTTGGGAATCTACCCAAAAGTGATGACTGCAACAGTGAAACACGAAGAACATAGTACAGTTGTATACACTTACCATAAATGTAGATGTTAGAGTGTATTCACTGTTGCAGTTCTGGTTACCTTCCCTCTAGCCCCCTTCTTTTTTTGGATATACCTCTACTTTCCTTTGCTATCTTCAAAAACTTTTTGGTGTATTTGCTTTTTTGTTGGAGGTATAGCCTTGTATATTTATAGATTTAATTGCTTCCCATTTAGGGGGCACCTGACATCTGGGGCAAGAAAAACTGATGTAATGGCGTCAGCTGCATGTTTTATACCCCTGATGACGACGTCATGGAAGAAGGGACAGCAACCGACACAGGACCCAAGACTTTGTTAATCAGGCCGACTGAGGTCTACTGCAAGCAGATAACCCAAAAGTGATGACTGCAACAGTGAATGCACTCGAACATCTACATTTATGGTAAGTGTATCTTCAAATTCTTAAATGCCTGTTGTTCCTCAGCAGTTAAATTTTGATTCAGTATCTTAGTTTCACAATTCTTGAAGTGTAAATCTTTTATGACTGATTCCTGGAATATTAATGCATGTTTATCCATTGGGGCATAAATTCAGACTGTCAAACGATTGTCAGATCATCTTTGAGCCCTATTCTGAGAACCAAAGTACAGTTTTAAATTAAGTATATGATAGAATGCTAACAAGTCTTCCACCACACTGTCTTCATTGACAGAAAAGCCAGGAATGTATTTAAGTCCTTTATTCAATATCTTTGTTCCACTTCCATTAAAGTTACAGAGGAGATGTTGTGAACATTATACACTTTGTTCACCGATGTCCTAAAGTCTGTAACAACATGTGTACATTGTTTGCTTGTTATGCTTTCTACCTCCTCTGTGTTGTTTGGACCTAAAGGGTAGTCCATACCCTGTTGCTTCTTAGAGGTAGGTGACCCCTGAGTAAGTACTTGTTCAACATGTGTGACTGATGAATCACCCCCTGAGATGGAGGGACGGTAACCAGAACTGCAACAGTGAATATACTCTACACCAGATTTCTTGAGAATTGGCCTAGGTCTTTTTCTTTTTGTTCTAACTACTTTACTCCCACCTCGGAAAACTTGATACTTTTACAAAGGTCAAAAGGTTTCCCTCGCTCATAATCTTTAATATCTCGATTGAACTTTTGGATTTTTTTATTTTTCAAAGACTAAAGACCATAATAAATGGGGCAATAGGGACCAAGGCACAGGACAACAGTGTACGTTAACTGGTGAAAGAGTTTATGGATCATTCCAGTGTGGGCATTGTTCGTCATGCAGACATATGTTAAAAACTAAACAGCTCTCTAGTAAGAATACTAGTAGAGTATATGACATCAGATTCTTTGTGAATTGTGGATCAGATTAGCTGGTGTAGTGACAT
Source organism: Protopterus annectens (assembly GCF_019279795.1). NCBI lineage: Eukaryota > Metazoa > Chordata > Ceratodontiformes > Protopteridae > Protopterus > Protopterus annectens. The sequence continues at coordinate 1,518,876,302 of NC_056737.1, read as the reverse complement.
GCTCATGTGCTGCCTTTTAGGTAGGGCAGACTTCGAGATCTATGCGGGTCCGTATATCTGAACACTTTAGTGATGACCGGAATAAACATACATCAAATGCCCCATATAAGCACGCAAACACAGTAATGCTAAGTTTCATTTCATGATTATTGATAAAGTATGGGGGGACAGGACAAATAAATTGTGGTGGCATGTATTATTAAATAAAAAAGAGAGGGGTTGGATCATCAAACTTGGGAGTTTGTTCTCTCCAGGGCTTACTGACCACCTGTAATATATGTGTATGATCACAGTCCTAACAATTTGAGGTTGTTGCTTTAAATGTTGATATATCATGGTGCGATGATAATTAATCATGGTATAAGTAACAGTGATTTGTGCTTTTGTATGCATCACTGAAGAAGGCAAGGTTGCCGAAACCGGTCTGAATTTTATGGTGCTGCCACAATAAAAGAAGGTTGGATATGCATACATGGTGCTGGCTTTGCTTTTTTGGGTTGTATATCCCCTGCTAGGCAGAGGATGTTAAAGTTAGTAGTAGGAGGTTTGGTTTGCTTTTTAACTGTTCTGGACAGTGTAATGTTGGTTTAGGTATATGATGTTTCATAGAGGATGGTATAATTTTTAGGTTGAAGTAATGGAGTTGATTCAGCTGGACTAAAGAGGAAGAAATAGTGTGAAAGTGTGTCTTTGTGGGGTAAGGATGTTGGTTGGGATTGGGGGTGTGGCACAGAAAGGGGGGAGCTGGCTGATGAAGTAGGAGGTAGCATGGTGTAATGGTATTATTAATAGTAAGAGGATAAAGGGGATATGGAGGGTTTGGAGCAGTAGAGAGTCCATAGTAAGAGGGCACATGTATGATATGTTAAGTTTTATAAAATTTATGAAAGTGTGGTTGAGTCCTGTAGTAGGAAGGGGATTAGATGTGAGTACAGACTTTAAAGGGTTGGGTGCGAGTGAATGTACTTGAGTGTAGATGAGTGGGGGAGGGGATAAAGTAAGGCAGAAATGGTTGGATGGAAGGAAGAAGGGGAGGCAACATTGGTCAGAATAAAAGTAGGCGTAGACCGGGGCAACACCAAGCAAGAAGAGAATGGAAGAAAAACTATCAGTTGAAGGAGGAGTACAGGTAAGTAGTGGGGAGGATAATACAGATTGCAGATGTTTAGAATAAGACAGTATGCAGGAAGAAAATAGGTTTACAATGTGGGATATTGTCAAATGCTTTTTTGTAGTCCATTCATGCCACTTACACTATTCCCCTTTTTACAGTTCTCCATTATGACTTTTAACAACAAGTGATCCTTTGCTCCATATGACTTTCCTTTGTTAAATCAATTATGGCAACAGAACAAAATGGTCTCTTCTAAATGACTATAAACTCTGTCAGCATCAATTCCAGTGTAAAATTTATACGTCATCGGAGAACAGGTTATCGGTCTATAGTTTTTAGGATAGCTTGCAAGTTCTCTCTCAAGTAGGACCTGTTCGGGGGTATGCATATAAATAATTCTTACTCATGGCTAAATCATCAAGTAAACATGCTTATACTTTTAGGCAGAAGTTGGGTACAGCATCTGAGCCCTGTAGGGTTCTGAATCTCTCTCTGTTACTTCATCCTGTACATTTGAACTTCAAATTCTTTATTTTACTTCTATCCATTTATCATCTTTATGTTCCTCAGGCTCTTTATAGATGTTTCTCCAAATGTAACTATTTCTTCTTTTGTTGGTGTTGTTTCAGTTCCTTTTGCCTTGTTTCCCAGTTGTCTTTAAAACTTTTTGGGTCATCAATAATTTGCTTATTTTGTAATTTTCCTTTGTTTATCTGCATATTTTCTAAGTTTTTTTGCCTGTGCTGACATTTTTAGTTTATTATTTTAGATAGTGCACGATAGATCCTTATCTGTTCTGATATTGTGCATTGCTTTTATCACATTTATGTTTCTGAGTATTTTTGTTGATCTGTTCCCTCTTCTGTACTTTAACAGTGACACCTCTTGTCTTAATTGCTTTATAGTGTTCTGTATTCGATACTTCTATGATGTTGTTTGGTTTCACCCCCTCCTTTCCCTTACTGCCCTGTGTTCATGTGGTAAGACTTTATCTGTTAATTTTGTTGCACAGTATTGTATCATATTTACTTCTGTTATATCGCTTGAATCTCAGTGAACAGTTCTAATTACTGTGCTCATTTGTTTTATCAAACTTCTAACTTTCCGGGTTTTATTGACTTTCTGTAGTCTGTTTCATTCATCTTAATAATAATCTTTTTTTAATTTCTCCAAATCTTTTGGGTTTCTTATACCATGACTGGAATGAACCCTATTCCCAAGTCAAAGTATGATTGAAGTTCATGAAATTACTATTGTTTCAATATTTGATGTCAGTCAGAAGTGCTCTTTGCAGCACCCGCAATGTGCCCAGTAATGGTTCCTTCTGCAATTTGTACGGAGTTACATGTATTGGTAACATATCTAAATATGATTGTAGTTTCTTTTTTTTATAAGACCTGTTGCTCCTACTACTGTTGGAACTGTCTGGTTATCTTCCACATTGCTTTCTTTTCTGCCTGCAGATCCTGATAGTTTGCAACTTTGTCTCTCTCTCTCTCTCTGTTGTAAGACACTGTAGTCACTGGCGATTTCAATGATCAAGGCTAATTTTGTCTTCTTTCCTTGGACCATTATATCTGTTTTTCTCACATCTGTCTTTTGAACTGTTGGTAATGGGTGATCCCATGTGATGTAGACTTCATACTTTTCTATGATGCTTTGTGGCTCATGTTTCCAGTGTTTTTCAGTCACTTCAGTATCATAATGTTTGCACAATCCCCAGTGCAAGTCTTGCCACATTATCATGCCTTTCAGTATACAGTCCTCCTGCCATTAGTATGTCACAACCAGCAACAAGATGTGTGACTGTTTCCAGTACTGTTTTACAAAACCTACATTTGTCTTTCTCCCACATGTTCAATTGACCACATGTACATAGCCTACTATCTTGGGCCACCAGTATTATTAACCCTTCATCTTTTGGTTTGAATTTGCCTCTTTAACCATTCCTGTGTTTGATCCTGATCAACATGAGGTTCTTCCAGACGTTTTCTATACTTGCAACTATATTTGTACATTTTCCACATTTCTTGCCTTCTCATCTGATCCCTCACCTTATATTCTTTTGTTTTTTAGCACATTCAGTTGCTGCCTGATTTTTATCTATTTGATTTCCATTCCTGCTTGATGCCGATATGCTTCTGTTAGACTAAGCAGGGAAATTATCTTAGATGTATTCTCCTCATGTTTCACATGTCCTCTATGTCTGGGTCTAGTGAGGTCAGCAGGTATGTGTGCAGTCCCACGATTGCAGATTTGTACATTTAATCAATTTCAAGGAGGCCCATACCTCCTTTGGAACAGGGAATATATACTCTTGGTATGCATTGATTTTTATAAATCATTTGAGCATGAAGGGTGCTCTGGTAGCGTTGTCGCCTCACATGTGGTAAGACGCTGTTCGGTTTGATTCTCAGTTAGAGCGTCTTCTGCGTGGTGACATGCATGAATGGGCATACCTTCGTTGAAGGTTGTGTGGCAGGGTTGGTAACTCGGCATGTAAAAATCAACTACCAGTCATTAGCGGACCGGAGTTTCGCTGTGGCGACCCCTAACCAGGAAAAGCCGAAAGACACAACATTTGAGCATGAAACAGCCTTCTTCTTTTCCTATCTAATCTAGCCAACAGCTTTTGGGGCCAGTCAGTCACTTCACAATTTACTGTTTCGACAGGAAGAGCACGTTGGTTTATAGCCTGAATTTTTTTCTAGATGTCAACACTGTTTTCAGAATTAATTTAAGTCTTCTAAAATATTCCTTATTAAGTTTTATTTGCATTTGTTCATGTTTTATTGTTGATCCTTCATCAATTCCCAAATATTTTATATACTCCCTATTGCTCAAGTTCTTTTATATTACATTCTTGTCCAAACTTGGTGCTGCAGTTTTCCTGCTTTAAAGGTCGTTTTTGCACGTTTATCAAGACCAAGTGACATTCTTGTGTCATCTGAAAAGGTTTTAACTACTTGCAGTTGTGCTTTCAATTTCTCATCTGAGCTATACAGTTTTAAGTCATCAACAAAGAGAAGAGAAGTCTTTATACTTTGTTGTTTTTTAGGAGCCAAGTTATATCCATGGCCTAATCTGTTAAGTAGACAGCTTATTGGGTTAAGGGCAACAGAGAATAGCAGCGGTCACTGAGTCACCCTGGTATATCCCCCTTTGAATTTGTATCCCTGGAATAATAATTTGTCCTTTATCATGGCTTAATTGCCAAGTGGTCTGCCACTATTTTATGGTCACTGTAATGTAATCAATCCAGTGTAGGATATATTTTATACATTTTTAAGCGCTCTCTTATCCGTGTATGTGGGATACTGTCAGATGCTTTTTTGTAGTCAATCCATGCCATGCTTAGATTCTTCCCCTTTGTACAATTCTCCATTATGACTATTTAGCAACAAATGATCCTTTTTCCAAATGACTTTCTTTTATTACCCTTTTGTTCTAGTCCCACGAGCAAGTTATTGATTTATAATTTTTAGGATAACTTGCAGGTTCACTCTTAAGTAGGAGCATTGTTTTTCCTGTTAGGCAGGTTGGTGTCTGTTCGGGGTGTGCATATAAGTAGTTCTTACTCATGGCTAAATCTTTGTGCAAAGATGTTAATACTTTTAACCAGAAGTTGGGTACTGCATCTGGGCCTGGGGTTTGCCAGTTGGAGGCTTTTCTTAACTTAATTTCAATCTCTCTGACCATTACTTCATCCCATGTCATATCCTGTACCTTTGAACTTCTTACTCTTTCTTTTACTTCTATCCATTTAGCATCTTTATGTTCCACAGGATCCTCTTAGATATTTCTCCCAAATGTATCTATTTCTTCTTTTTTGGGTGATCTTTCAATTCCTTGTGTCTTGTTTCCCAGTTCTCTATAGAACTTTTTGGGGTCATCAATAAATTGCTTATTTTGTACTTTTCCTTTATGTTTATCTGTGTATCTTGTAAGTTTTTTGCCTGTGCTTGAGGTTTTGTTATTTGCAATAGTGTAAGACAGATCCTGATCCATTATAATACTGTACATTGCTTTTTATCATGTCTGTCTCTGAGTATTTTTGTTGATCTGTTCCCGCTTCTATACTCTTCCAACAGTGACACTTCTTGTCTTTATTGCTTTATAGTTTTCTATATTGGCTACTTCCATGATGGTATTCGATTTTTCCCCTTCCTTTCCCTTACTACCCTGTGTTCTTGTGGTAGAATTTTATCCGTTATTAATTTAGCTGCACAGTAATATATCTTGTTTACTTTTGTTACATCGCATGGATCTCTTTGGACAGTCCTGATTACTGTGTTCATTTGTTTTATCAAACTACAAAATTTTGGGGTTTTATTGACCATTGGCAGTCTATCTATCTGTATGAAATCAAGCAACTCTTCTCTTAGCTCATTTTCTACTAAACTGAGGGCACATTTTTTGTTCTCCATTTCCTGCAGGCATTCCATAGAAAGTTCTGTAGCATCTACCTGTGGCACATTCACTTTAGTTTCATCCTGTCATCCATTGCTGTGTCATATTGGAACTCACTGGCATATCATTCCACAACATTGACTCACAGTTGCCACAGTTTCCTGTTCCTTCCCTTGCTGTCCGGCTTCAAGTGAACGTTTGTACTGGTTCATAGGTTGGTACTAGGCTATCGGCCCTAGGGCCTATACAAGCCTAGCCATAACAATTCCCTGGCTATTTCTTCCCTCAATATTTACTTCCCTGGACCCCTGAAGGTTTCCTGTGGAAGACTCCAAAATATCTTCATATGGCAACTTCCTATTCCACTGGTTTCTCCTTAATTTGGATGTTCATTGCTCTGTCCTGCTCTGGTGTTTCTGACGTAGATTTTCTACACTGAATCCTTCACTTTGCAGATACTGTATCACCTTATTTTATGTTTCTTTAACTTCTCCAGTACTAATCTTCTTTTCTACTTTCTCTCTCTTCTTATTTTTTTGTATTGTAAAGTTTTCCATGTCCGTATTACTTTGCCTGTATATCTCTTCAAATATATTTTGTGCTGCTCTTTTTGTATTGATTAGTTTTGCGTTTTCCTTTGCATAAATATTACACCATATTAAATCTCTCTTTACCATGTCCATATTTCTTTTTCAGATGTCTCCTGATCATCCTGCTTCCCTTTACTATAGGGACTCGTTCCATTATGCTGTGATGTAATCTGTGTTAGACCTTCTACACTAAATCCTTTGCTTTGCAGACATTCAATAACCACTTGTATTTTTTAAGTTCTACTGTACTAATCTTTTCTACATTCCCTCTTTGTGATATTTTTTAATGTGAAATTTTCCATATCTGGATGCCTTTGCCTGTATTTCTCTTCAAATATCTTTGGGGATGCCTTTTCCCACGTCCGTATTTCTTTTTTGTACTTTTTAAAATCTCTAGGTTTTGTTGTTTATATTTTTGCACTTCCTCAGATGCTTCTTTTTCCAAACAAATCAGAGTTTCTTGGTCTATATGTTTTTCACAAATCGGTTATATTAGTGATCACAAATTTTTATTTGAAGCTTCTGACATTTTTTCTTTTGTAAGTATTTTTCTTTCCTCTAATTTCGTTTTGTATATCTTCTTTCTGGAAATTCTGGGTTTCTTCCATAATAGTAACGATACATAATTTCTTTCTTATCCTCAGTAGTCCACTCTATTGTCTTTATGGCTCTTCTTTGGCCTATCAGTTTTTGTGATTTTTGTGGACTGCTACTTCCTCCTACAGCAGGGGTCCATCGTCCCCCTGGCATATCCCCATTGTAGGAATGTTTCCGTATTTTGAGGATTGTACACTGTCATTTTTTCCATTCCTGGCACCAGTGTGCCTACTAGGATGGGCACTTTTTTATCCTGGGTCTTGTGCACCCAGCTATCTTTTTTTAATTTTTGACCTACTTCTGTCCATGGTATATGCTATATAAAATACAGTCTATATATCAGTGTTGTCTTTGGTGAGATTTTTGTGAAAAATGGGTCCACTTCTTGAAAGTACTCACCAAGACTTGAGAATGAATTCATTTTCAGCAAGACTACTCTACTTTGCTTGCTGACTTATCTCTCCATTCGGACCCCTTCTTCCATGTAGGTTGTCTGATGGTGCTCTATTGTTTGATAACCCCATACATTCCCAAAGGCAGTTGTCTTTAAATGCCTTGTATACCTGATTAAGGTTTCCTCTTAAAAATGTATGTGACACTGTACAAGTACATATGTTTTACTCTTTCGTAATATACCAAGGGGATCCCTGGATGTTATTTCCACTGGTTTTCTGATTTAATCATGTTTGCTTTCTTATAAGGTTTCCATGTTCTTTCATTCTCTAGTTTGGTTCTAATGTAATGTACAAATATTGGCTTTCATAATTTCTCATTTCCTGGACTTCATAAATCTTTTTTGTACAGAGTAATAGTTTTATAACTATCATTAACCACTTGGTTGATATGATTAGAAAAACTCTAAGCTAGATCTGCCATTATACACAGGTCCTAATCAGTAACAGTTGTAATCAGTTAACCCATTTTCATGTCATCTGCATACAGACTGTAGAATTTCTCCTGTCCAGTTGCTGTTTGGTACTTGTCATATCCTGTTTGTAAGCCATGAAAATCTGATCAAGATTACATCAGTACGTAGTTGTTCTAATTTGTTGATCAGTGTTTTGTGTATGGAGGTATCAAAGACTAAAGTTAAGTCTATATGAATTACGTCACTGAAAAAATTTTTTTCATTTATAGTGATTATAGAATGCAATGTTACAGGTGGTTATAGATCTGTTTTGAACATATGCATGCTGTTAAATGGTTTCAAATGCCATTCTTTCCATTTCTGACAATTTATCCAGAATACTTTTTTCCATTATTTTTTCAGAAGAAAGTAAATTTATGGGTGTGTGTAATCCTGGGTTTGTCCTATTCCCCATTCCCTTAAATATGGGTTTAAGAAGTACATATCTTCAATCTTGAGGAATCCTCCTGTATTTAAAGGATTTAGTGAATGAAAGATATAATGGTACTGTGTACGTTCCAGCATACTGCTACTTGTCATGTATTTGTGCACTTCACCTAACGTGTTTGTATGTCTGTTTTAGCCAACTTTCTTTTGGCCTTTGGGTACAGTCAGTTTTACAGTGAGCTCTGTGTGTAAAGTTTGACCATCTCTATCCTGTTTACTATCTGGCAGCATTCTGTCTGAGCTAATATTTTGATTTGGATCTTTTCCACTACCACAGTACTAAGTTCATCCGGGTCGAATCCCAAATCAGCGAATACCTCTTTGTCGAACACCTATTAATTGAAGCTCCTAATCAGTGAACAGACGTTTTAGTGAAAATTTTCCAAAGGCAAAACAGCCAATGGCCATCATCTGGAATTTGCCCTTTTCCCCACTGTAGTGCGATCTCCGAGTTTGTATATTTAGTTGGGGCGGGGAGCATAGCCCCCCCCCCATCTGGGTAAGTGTTAAGTTTTATGATTTTGTTCACGTTCGCTAGGGTAGCCTACTGTTGGTTTGCCTAGGAAAAATTTGCTGAAAAGTCCGTTAGCTGGTTAGGAGCTTTGATTATAGATGTTCGAAGAGGTATTCACTGATGTGGAGGTATTCACTGATGTGGGATTCGACAAAGTGATATAGACCAGTTCATCCACAGTGTTAAGTAACTTTCATGGCCAAAGTTTTTTTTTATAAATATTTTTTTTTCAGAGCGCATATAGGAAAAAAACACTTTACTCATGAGCTCCTAATGTGCAATTTGCATTATGATTTGTCCACGTTTTCCACCACTGAGTGAAAACTGGGCACTTGTGCTTTTTCAGACACAAAACCCCAAAGCTGTTTACTTTTCACTCAGAATGAACACATCTTGGCCCCACGCAGTTTGTGAACAAAGTGCAGATTTGCACTTCAAAACATTCTTTTTTGGTCCAGAGGGATTATTTTCAGTTTCTTCCCAGGGAGAACCAGCAGTGCAGAACAAGAGCAAAAGTGCTGAAAGACGTCATTGTGATATTTTCTGGATGAAGGAAATTGTTTAACAGATTAATGACAGTGTGCATTATTGTGTATGGAAATTGCAATAAGTGGCAGTGAAGATGAACAGGATAAAAGGGAGATATAAAGTTGGTGCTTATTGGGAAAGGAATATTGATGTAGAGCAAATTAGGAAGTTAAACCTGCTTGGGTTTAAGTAGCCATCAGTGGATTTAAGCTGTGGAATATCTGTAGCAGAAGAGGTGGGGAGCACAAGTCACGAGTCTTGTCTACTTTCCAGCATTGCAATTCCTAAAGCATTTATGTATGGTTTGCTTGAATAGAACTTTTTTTGAGTAGTTGTGGAATTTTTGAGAAAGAAGAGATTGTTTTCAGTTTTGTTTGTACCAGTTCCCATATATGTGACGATCAAAGTAGAAAAACTTAGGTCTGTGCATTGATTGTTTTAATGATATGGAGAATGCCTAGGATCTCTGGTAAGTGTGGGGAACATTTTTAGTTTGCTGGCAAAAAATGTGTACAGTTTCCAAGTTAATTAATTTATAGGTTTGCAATACCACTGACAGTGTGCATTTCTGTATTGGCAACCAATTTGCTTTTTTTAGCAAACTGCAGTGGAGGTCCCTTTGTGGTACCAGTGTGATAAATCTGCCGTTTGTGGCAGCCTGCAGTTATGGCAGTTTCTTCTTGGATGTCATTGCAATAGCAAGTGGGCTGTATTCAAGCTGAAAAAATTAGGACCCCTGTATCCATTTGTATTCTTCATATGAATGAAAGGAAGTGAGATTTTTTTTGTTACCTCAAACTAGAAATTTAATATATTAAAAAGAAACATCACTCCTGAGGTGCTGTTAAAGTGCTTCTACATCACTTTTGCTTTGTTGAGATCAAGGCCCTGACTGGCATAACTTAGCCACTGTTACAGCATATTCAAGCTTCCAGTTTCTCTGTGGGTGACTCTCAACACCTTCTCAGAACCTTTTGCCTTTCTTCAGTCTTTTTCTGTAATCCTTATTTTTTTCAAAGGCCTCTGCCTCTCTGATACTGCTGCTTCACAGCTGCTAGATGTCTTTTTTGTCTTAATAAGCAGAGACTAGATGGCAAGCTTAAAAGGCTTATTGATCAGTTGAACCTTGATTGTTGTAGAGTGATGCTGTAGGATGCTCACCTGTTAAGAACTACCATTTTTATTTATTTTTTCATAAAACATTATACTCTTACCTAATGGACACCTGATTTTTTTTTTTCGGGGATGTTCCAGGGGTACTGGTCTAAGTAACTTGGTCAGTACAGCATGAAAATAGAGGTACTTGCTCACTAGTTCCTTTCTGAACTATTGGTACTGAATCTCTCAGACTCTATCTTTACCTGAACCTGACAAGTCAAAACGTAGGCACCTTATGGTCTGCAGTTGTCCTGCTCTGCACAACAAATCAATTCAAGTAATGTCTCACATCTTTAGGAAAGTGAGACATCTCATACCCATAGCCCCTTGTCCTATGTTTCCAATTGAAACTTTGATTTTGTGGCAGATTTGATGGGCAGCTGTTAGTGAAATAAAATCCAATAATGAGAGGCATTAACAGGCAGTCATGTTATGCTGTTGGTTGAGAACGGTTTTGATGAAATGGGAACCGTGGAGCATTTTTAATTGATTCTATAGCTTTGTTGTAAGTTGTTAGGTTTAAAATAGTGAGATTTTGGAATAGTGTGATTTGTGGTATATTTTAATGATGTGTGGGGTGTGTGCAGAGAACTTGCCACCCTTGAAAAAAATGGTGTTTATCATTTTTAGTTGCACTTGGCAATTTATTCAGTTTCAAATATTTTTTCCCTAAACTCGGATTAGTTCTGACTCAAAATTTTGATTTTTTTTTTTTTTTTTTTTTTGCAAACTTTCAAAACTAATAGGACATTGCCAGGTGTGTCCAGTGCTTTGTTTAAGACATCAGCATGCTCTAATGAGAATGGTTTGCTTTTAAGCTATTTCCAGTACAGTTGTCGGGTATTTGTTCCTTTAGTGGATTCCAGGGTATTGGTATGACAACAGTAACTATGAATAGCCTTTTTGTTACTGTTGCTAATATAGTTTTAATTGAACACAGTAAATGAACTCGATTTGCTACTTTGGTATTTACTTAAAATGTTTCTGGTGTGCTGTTGATTTGAAATAAGCTGTAATATGTAATCCACTATGCCCTGGAGAGCATATAAAAGTGGTTTGCATACTAGTGAAATAAATTCTTTTTTTCATTTTTTTTTCACGGCATCCTTTTTTGATTACTGTGCCTTGCTTTTCTTCTTCCCTAGCCACAGTTTCAAAGTGAGAAATGCATTTAAAAATGACATTTTCCCATTTGCTTGTAAGGCAAGTGTAGGTCACTCATAACAGCACAGAAGCAAAGGCAGGAAAAGACCACTTGTTTTGTGTAGTCAAACCACCTTGACCTTAAATCTGTTCTAAGGAATCAAATAATGTGACTGCCAAGCTACCAAAAATAACTTGCATTGAATTGCTGTGCTCAGTTTATCTTGTTTGAAGAGATAATAGTTTGCATATAGTTGTTTGCTGTTAGTTTTCATTACTAACAGCTTTATTTTATTTGTTTTAAGATAAGTGCCTTTTTCAGGGATGACCCAGGCCTGCTGTCAGGTTACGTGACTTGCACACAAGTGGAGCACATGAGGGAATGAATAGGAGGACCACAGGATAAAGCTCGTTAATATAGTAGCTTCATAGAGGTTTATAACCCTCTGTGCTGTTCTGCCAAAGGTCTGGTGTTAATTTCCGTATATGTTACAGCATTATTGCTGGCAGACTTCATAAATATGCACCCCCCTGACCATTGTACTCAGCATTTGTAACATTGTTGATTTTTGTGTCACTGCTGCTTGGAAGCAGCTAGTCAGTCTGCTCGTCAGTTCATTCACTTAGCTGCAGTGTCAGTATATTTGAGGTTCTAAAGCTGATAGTGTAGCGGCATTCTGCTGGGAGGCAGTGGGAGAGGAGCCTTGTATCCTGTGTTATACAAGAAGTTAATTATTCTTAATTTCACACTGATTTCTTAACTTCAAGCCGTCTGATGTGGCTGCTTTTAACCCCTTTAACATTTTCGTTTTGCTTTTCCACTCCCCCTCAAATTGTTTCTTTTTTTTCTGCTTACTCCGACACTTCAATGTACATTTTGAGACTGAATGTAAGTTTTCTACCTAGTATGCATCAGCCCTGTTATATGACTACTGCAACAGATGTACTTTTCGTTCCACTGTTCCACATATTCAGCTAATTTTTTTATTTAAAATAAAAACAAGTAAAGAATAGTACTGAACTGTCATAGCTCACTCACAACCTTTTTTTCCATATTGGACACCATTTACTCTTACCTTCTGTGCATTCTGCTGTGTAGACAATATGTTTTCATGCTTCTGTCAAAAAAAAACATTTGACCCTAACCAGTTTTTTCAATAACCCTTTTGTTTGTTTTGCTCTGTAGGCATACTGGATTCACCACCATTGTTTATTTATTTGAATCTGTTTACCAAGGTAGAGCGGTGATCACTTATTTAGTGTCTGTATGGGGTAAATGAAGCATCCACTTTTACAAAGATTTCAAAACTACATTAACAAATGAAGTTATTGACAAAAGTACAAAAGAACTTGGTATACATTATGTATAACAGCTTGATGTGTATCCAGGATAAGGACCGAAACAAGATCTACAAGACTGGGATAAAGAAACTTGTGGGAGAAATCAGTAATGATGGAGGGTAGTAAGAAGATGCTGGAGAGCTGAAGGTTGATTTAGGCTATGTGACTTGATGGGTAGCAGGTACATTTTGTTTTATTAATTATGTGAATCGTTAGTAGGGCAGAGAACCTGGGATTAGATCAAGCGTTTCTAACTTTGTGTGAGAGTTTCCCAGAATTTGGGTCCGAGATTTTAGAAAGTGTGATCAGAGGTTTGCAATTTGGAAAAGAGGATTTGTATAATAGTACCTGAGGTTGTATGACTGGGCTTGTCTTGTTAGTTTTGAATTCATGTAGGAGTTTGAACAGCTGACAGCCTAGAAGCAGGTCATTTATTTGGTTAACTGAGAGCCGGTGTGCTGCTTTTTTTTTTCTAGAGTTGTACATCAGTGCTCATTTCTGGGGAACTGTGTAATTCAATAATAGTGTAATAAAATAAAATAAAATAAAACATTGAATTTTATTTTGTAGTGATTGAATGGTAATACAGATGTTAAGTTGTCAGTCTCGCCTTCATTCTTGCTGGATGGGTTCGGAGCTGATCCTCGGCTCCGACTCGGCACTTGCTTTAGCTCGAGAACTCCTTTTACCAGCTCGAGGCAACCCTATATCCCATGATGCAAGGCGGAACTACCTCAGATCTCGTTTGCCGCTTAGCGAAAGAGGTCTCCTTTGCCAGCTGAGGTAAGTTTTTTCTTGGTTAAAGAAGAAAAAGTTTAGTTAGGGGTTTATTTTTTCCCTTTAGTGTTAGATTAGCCTGTACTTCGTTACAGCCCACCCTATTCCCTTCCTTTTAAACTTTTATAAATAGTTTCAGTTTAAAGTTTTAGTCAGGCCTAGTTCCCCAAGTTATTCCCTTCCTGTGTGTCTGTGTAAGGGATTAATTGGTGTGTTTGTTGGGACTGTTTGTGTTTCTCCCTTCTAGGATGTCAAAAGAAGGCAAGGTCTCAGGCTTCAAGAAGTGTGACCAGTGCTGTCAGAAAATGTCTCTGACAGACGGTCACACTTCTTGTGTCTATTGCCTGGGGCCTTTGCACCTGCAGGACTCCTGTGTGTTGTGTCATGCTTTTAGCCAGAGAGTCCTGCAGGAAAGGAGGAACAAATTAATCCTCCGAGGTTTACTCAAACCTGAAGGTTCTCCTCCTAAGTCAGGGGCAGGAAAACCTCTTAAGCCACCGAAGGTTCAGGCTACAGTATCCAAGCCTCCTCCGGTGGCTCCGGCTCCGTCGGAGCCGATATCGGCTCCGGCTGGAGTCGATACTTCTTCTGTTCGAGTAGCGGGTTCGGTGCCGGCCGGCTCCGATACCCTGACTACTGTGGCCTTGTCGGCTCCGGCTGGAGCCGACACTTTATCCAGCATCGGAGCCGAGATATCCTCGGCTCCATCTGGGGTTCAGGGGACTTTGGCTCCGATGGCTTCGACCCGTAAGAGATCCCGGTCCCCTTCTATATTGAGTATTCACTCGGCTCCGGGGTCTCCTCTTTTGTCGGAGCGGAGCCATCGGAGCCGATCTTTGAGATCTTCCAGGCTGTCTGACCACGATTTGGGGAGGGTGGTAAGCAGGCTGTTGAAGTCTCAGGCACTGGCCCAAATGCTCCATAGCCCGTCTCAGCAGACTTCGGCTATAGCCCCGATTCTTGAGATTCCTCCTCCGACTCCACACCAGAGTTGGGCGGAGCTCTTGGGACAGCGACTGTTTGATGCGGAGCCGATACATCCTTCGGCTCCGTCGTCTTCGGCTCGATCTCCTCCTTGAGACCTTCCTTGGAGGGATCCGGTCGTCGGGTTTCCACTGTCGGCTCCGAGGGGCTAGTGGCATCGGACCCTTGTCCGACCCGCTCTCCCTCTCGGGGCTTCGGCTGTAAGCTCGGCGCCGACATCGGCCTCGAGCCTTCTCTCTCCTTGGAGCCGACCATTCCTGTTTCTTGGGCGGGTGTGTTCCGGTCTCCCGGGAGAGGAGCCTTTGAGGTGATGAGGAGTGTCCTGGCCTCTGAGCCTGGTCAACGGTCTATCCCTCTAGCTCCTCCCTCATCAGTGCCTGCAGATGCCTCTTGCCAGCCTCTTGCTCTCAGGCCCAGGGATCCATCGCCCCAGGTTTCCCCACTGGGAATTTCCTCCTCTTCCGAGGTTTCTCCTGATCCTGCAGGGGAACCCCTCGGAAGAGGGCGTAAGAGGAAACACACAGACTCCCCTGAGTCTACTACATCTGATACCGACTTAGATGAGTCGGAGGGTTCCCCACGGTCCCCCTCTGAGGATGTGAGGATGTCTCCTTTTCAGACATCCTTGAGCTCCTCAAACAGAGGGGGAATTGGCCCTCCATTGACCCCTCCGAGGATGAGTCGGTATACCTGGAGGCTTTTGGATCCCGACCCTCCACCTCCTGGGTGTCTCCGCCTTTCGACCCACTCATGCAGGTAGTGGCTCGGAAGGCGTGAAGCTCCAGATTCTGTGGAACCTGTCCCCAGGAGACCATCCAAGTTCATCACGGCCCCTTCGGATAAACAGTTCCTGTCCAAAGGTGTATCTGTGGATGCTATGGTGGTGGCGGCCACTAAGAAGGAACTGGCGGATCCTTCAGTGCCTGTCCATCCTCCTAATAAGGATTCTAGGACCATGGACAGGTATGGAAGCGGATGTTTTCTTCAGCGACCTTTGCTATGCGTTAAGCTGAATTACCTTTGTCACTTCACCAGGCTTCAACGAGATATTCTCAAGGAACTGGGAGAAGTAGTCCAGGATCCTTCTGCTGCTGGGGCTCAGGAAAAGATTGCCTCACAGCTTGCTATCCTGAATTCCATATCTAACTCCTCCATGCGGCTCATATCTTATGCGGCCGATGGAGCGAGCAGGCGCAGGCACAGGGTTGCTCTTAGGCGCCAAGCCTGGATGCGGCTGTGTAATTTTGCGGACCCCTTTAAGGCGTCCTTCACCAACACCCCATTTGTGGTTCGGCTTTGTTGGGACCTCAGGTGAAGGATACTTTGACCAGATGTGAGCAGGGCGGTAAAACTCTTTCTGCCGTTGGAGTCCAGTTTTCCACTCCTTCTAGACCATATCCCAAGGGTCAGAAGGGGAAGATGTGGTTCCGTAAAGCCCAAGGAGCTACACGGACACACGTGGTCAGTTTACCCCAGAGGCAGAGGGGTAACAATAATAGACGCCGCCCTAGAGGCAGGGGGTCCTCAGAACCAGGGCAACAGGGAGTCTCTTCCTGAGAAGCCCTTTCAGCATCCCTGAGGTGTTGCCCGACTGTCCACCCTTGGAGGCAGTCGGGGAAGAATTTCACTGTACCCAGTAGCCTGGCAATCCCTATCCCAAGAGAAGTGGGTACAGTCGATCATATCCGAGGGTTACAAAATCCCCTTGAAAGGTTTCCGTACCTCTACAATCCCTTCCAGACATCTCACCCGGTCAAAGGGATTTGGCAAGACAGGAAGTTTCAAAACTCCTGGAAAAAGAGCCATCCAGACAGTGCCGGCAGACCAAGTAGGATCCGGCTTCTACTCAAGATTCTTTTTGGTCCCCAAAAGGACGGAGATTGGAGACCGATACTAGACCTAAGCAGACTAAACAAGTCTGTCAAAAGGCAAGATTCGGATGGTCACGCTGCAATCCATTCTGCCTTTTCTGGGCAAGGACAACTGGATGTGCTCCATAGACCTTCAGGATCGTGCTATCACATAAAGATTCACAGGCGGCTCCAGAAGGTTTCTCCGCTTTCGGCTGGGAGCCAGTCATTACCAATTCAGAGCACTGCCCTTTGGCCTCACTTCAGCCCCAGAGTGTTCACCAAATGCATGGCAGTGGTCACAGCTCACCTGAGACGTCGAGGATTCCAGGTGTTTCCTTATTTGGACGACTGGCTCCTCTCCGCCACCTCCAAGCATCAGCTTCTTCGGTCCAGAGACTACACCCTACAGCTTTGCAAGAAACTGGGAATTTTGGTAAATTTGAAAAATCCTCTCTGCTGCCTTGCCAATCTATCACTTTTATAGGCGAGAGTTAAATACCGTCAAAATGTTAGCCAGGCTAACAGATCAAAGGATTCTGGACATCCAGAAATTTGTTCAGCTTCTGTTACTAAGCAACAAGATCAAAGTCAGGTTTGTCTTGAAAGTTCTAGGCCTAATGGCTGCGGCCATTGTTCTTCTTCCACTGGCTCGCTTCCACATGCGTCTCCTGCAGTGGATGTTATTCACGCAGTGGTCATACCACAATCTGCCTATGAGACACGAAATTTTGGTAACACAGTCGTGCAGGGCTCATCTACGATGGTGGATATCTTCCCCTCTTCTTCATCAGGGCCGACCCTTTGTTTCCCCTCCTCCAGTGGCCACAGTCACCACGGATGCCTCCCTGATCGGGTGGGGGGGGCATTATCAGGGCAGGATGGTCCACGGGACGTGGCAACCCATAGAATACCATCTGCACATAAATGTCCTGGAGATGAGAGCAGTGCTTTTAATGTTGCAAGCCCTCGACGACTTTCTTCCCATGGGGACTATTGCAGTACAGACGGACAACATGTCCGTGGTTTGGTACATCAACAAACAGGGCGGAACCAGGTCCTATTCCTTATGTCGAGAAGCTCTCAGACTTTGGCAATGGGCGATCTCTTCTCAGCGGTTTCTGATAGCAGCACATCCCGGCAGGTCCAACCTATTGGCGGACAGGCTAAGCAGATCTATTCTGATGCCTCACGAGTGGTCTCTCAATCAATCTGTAGTGGATCAGATTTTTCTGAAGTGGGGCACTCCTTGTTGCGATCTTTTCGCTACCCCTCAAAACAGCAAGTGCCCAGATTACTTCACACTATTTCCCCTTCCAGGCCAACCTTTGAGAGACTCTCTAACCCAGGATTGGCCTCGGGGACTTCTTTATGCTTTTCCTCCCTTTCCATTGATTCCACAAGTCATTCAGAAAGCCACCGTCTTGAGAGCCAAATTGATCCTCATTGCTCCATATTGGCCTCGACAAATTTGGTTTCCGTCTCTACATCGTCATCTTCTGGTGCAGCCCTGGCATCTGGACCCAGCTTCGGATCTTTTGATCCACCAGTCGGGTCAGCAGCACCGGGCCATTCATTCTCTCAACCTCACTGCTTGGTTGCTCCACTTCCTTCCCTAGCCAGGCTACCAATGATTTCTGACTCAGTCAGAGACATTTTAGTGTCTTCTTTAAAGTCGTCCACTAGAACTATTTATGCTAGCAAGTGGCGGCGTTTTTCAATTGGGCAAAGCCAGAAATATTGATCCTTTTACCGCTCCTGTACATTCTGTTTTGGATTTCCTGGCGGAGGTTTTTCATTCAGGATCCTCGTCATCTACAGTCAAAGTACAACTGGCTGCTATTTCCAAGTATCATGTTGGCTTGCTTGACAATAACATCATGTCTCATAGGTTATGCAAGGCCTTTTTAAGAGGAGTTTTTCTCCTAAAACCGCCTGTGAAACATCCTCCTCCGCAATGGGATCTAAACTTAATGTTGGCATCCCTAATTCTACCTCCTTTGGAACCGTCTGCTCGTGTTCTTTAAAGTTATTGACATGGAAAACTATATTTTTACTGGCTGTTACTTCTGCAAGAAGAGTTTCTGAGATTCAGGCCCTCTGTATTCGTTCACCTTATCTGGTTTTTCATAAGGATAGGGTTTCGCTAAGAACTAACCCTTCCTTTCTTCCAAAGGTTGTATCTCAAACCAATCTTAACCAATCTATTGATCTACCAGTTTTCTTTCCTAACTACTCTGACAGAGCTGAACAGAAGCTGCACTTTTTGGATGTTCATCGTCAGCTCAGGTACTACTTGCATAGGACTAAACAAATAAGAAAATTAGACCAATTGTTTGTCTCCTATGCAGAAAACAGGTTAGGTCTTCCAGTTTCTAAAGTGACCTTATCTAGATGGTTGACTTCCACCATTTCCTATGTGTACTCTCTAAGGGGCAAACAACTATCTTCTAAGCCAAAAGCACATTCGACCAGGAGTCTATCCACTTCTGTAGCCTTTCAGGATAGACTTCCCATTGACACTATTTGTGCAGCAGCTACTTGGACCACGCCTCATACCTTTGTGTCTCATTACAAGTTGGATTTGGCCTCCAGAGATAGGGCCAGTTTTGGTTCCACAGTTCTCAAGAGTCTGTTCCATTGAGCCACCGGGATACAGGTGCTAGGGACGCGGTCCCATCCAGCAGAATGAAGGCGAGATTGACAACTTAACATTTAGAAGTTATGTACCTACCATAACGTTCCATGTTAGTTGTCTTCTCTGCCTTCTTTCCTCCCTCCTTCCCCCTGGCCTGGACAGATCTTGGAGAGTTCCTATTAGATTGCTTCCTCTGGAGCATTGTTATGAGGACTTCTTTTAGGAACCACGGTTCCTAATTATTTTAGGATAGTCTTTAGCAGGGTCAGTTAGCTGCCGAACGAGATCTGAGGTAGTTCCGCCTTGCATCATGGGATATAGGGTTGCCTCGAGCTGGTAAAAGGAGTTCTCGAGCTAAAGCAAGTGCCGAGTCGGAGCCGAGGATCGGCTCCAAACCCATCCAGCAAGAAAGAAGGCGAGAGAAGACAACTAACATGGAACGTTATGGTAGGTACATAACTTCTAATTTTTAGCCAATGCCACTACGACAAGAGGGAGACCAAATTCAAGTTAACTTATAAGGATTCCTTTGTTTTGCTGTTAGAATGTATTTTCTGTGTGTTATCCAAATGTGTGTTAAGTTTGAGAACAGCATATAACCAAAGAGAATGTTCTCTAAGGATTGCTGTTGTAATCATAGATTTTCATGGCCTTAGAGAATCGGTTTAATTTTTGTTAGATGCCAGATGTCATTTTTTTTTGTTTTTGATGAGTTTAGTATGATTTTTTAGTGTCTCCCCATAGACTAAGGCATTGGAAATCTGATTGCAGCTCTTATTGTAATTTGGTGAGTGAGTGGTTCTAGTGTAGGAAACTCATATTGTCTGCATATAACAGAAGAGGAAGTTGAGGATGGTAAGGTAGGAGTTTGTTAATGTAGATAGAGAATAGCCGGGGACTGTAATGGAACTTTGTAGTACCTCTTTAAGTGGAGTTGAGGAGCTGGAAGTGCTTGAGCCATTGGTAACCATGAAATGCCATTTTGAAAGATAGCTGCAGAACCAGGGGGATGGCATCAGGGCTAATGCCAATTAAAAAAATGGAATAAAACCTTGAAAAAGTGGTCATCCATCTTTATTTTAATTCACAATCTGGTACCTCTTCATTTTCATCTTCAAGAGATCTAATGGAAGACCAGACTACAACCATTTTAAATAACAGACCCAATTAATCAAACATTTGTGAATTACAAAACCAAAAACATATAAGAATTAAAATGTATGCAAATATGTGTGTAATATATATATATATATAGAACTAAGATTGCTCACTCCCATCTGCTTTCCACTCTTCTCTATGCTTCTCCCATTTTCACCAACCTTAAGAAAAACAACCTTTCTAAATTGGCTACCTGCTGTAATAACATTGCTCGCTTCGCTACAGGGAACCCCTACAGAACACATCACTGTCTCAACCTGAAACCACTAGGCTGGCCAGAATTTCAAAACTATCTTGCAATCCAACAACTCACTATTGCCCATAAAATTCTGTACCAACCTACGAACACCCCTATACTCTCTCAACTCATAATCCCCTATAATAATCTTAACTCTCTTCGCTCCTCCTGTAAACTATTGGCTAGTTCTATAAAATCAAATAACACTGCTGGTGATTCACTTTTTACCAGTTCATTGGTATGTTTTTGGAAAAGTATGATTTTTAGTGTCTCCCCATAGACTAAGGCATTGGAAATCTGATTGCAGCTCTTATTGTAATTTGGTGAGTGAGTGGTTCTAGTGTAGGAAACTCATATTGTCTGCATATAACAGAAGAGGAAGTTGAGGATGGTAAGGTAGGAGTTTGTTAATGTAGATAGAGAATAGCCGGGGACTGTAATGGAACTTTGTAGTACCTCTTTAAGTGGAGTTGAGGAGCTGGAAGTGCTTGAGCCATTGGTAACCATGAAATGCCATTTTGAAAGATAGCTGCAGAACCAGGGGGATGGCATCAGGGCTAATGCCAATTAAAAAAATGGAATAAAACCTTGAAAAAGTGGTCATCCATCTTTATTTTAATTCACAATCTGGTACCTCTTCATTTTCATCTTCAAGAGATCTAATGGAAGACCAGACTACAACCATTTTAAATAACAGATCCAATTAATCAAACATTTGTGAATTACAAAACCAAAAACATATAAGAATTAAAATGTATGCAAATATGTGTGTAATATATATATATATATATATATATATATATATATATATATATATATGTGTGTGTGTGTGTATGTATATGTAGTATGTTTGTGTGTGTGTGTGTGTGTATATATATATATATATATATATATATATATATATAGGTATAGATTCACTTTATAATCTCAAAATACTGAAATATCGAGACTATAAAGCCATAAAACCAAAACACCGAAAGCCCAAAACTGCGAAATTCAAAACAACGAACGTAAACACACCATACACCACACAACACATACACCATCCTCCCACATTACAACAAACAAAACACACACAAACACAACAATACAAATAAATAAACCTAACCTACATATAAGCAGAAGAGCAAGCCCCCCTGCACCGCCCACACCCCCGCTACTTATATATACTAAATCCGAGGTCGCACCAAACCGTAAAACACAGTAAACTCACCACTACACACACTACAGTCCCCTCGCACACAGACATCACAAATCTACAAACACCACCACTTTCAACAATTACACCATCATACTCTTACCTGCCTACCCTAACCCACACCTAAAACTTCCAAACACACTCACATGCACTCATATCCCTACCAAAAACTCACTCACTAATTCACTTACCTTAATCTCCAACCATATCCACATACTAAACCGTAAATCAAGCACATAGTACATCTGTCAGGTAGCGTACCACCAAAACCACAAATTCAACATTTCCAGATTCGCGGTTATGGGATTTCGCTCTTTCAGAAGTTTGGTTTTATAGTCTCGAGATACTGAAATTCGATATGTCAAGATTATTATAAAGTGAATATATATATATATATATATATATATATATATATATATATAAAGTGTGTATGTGTGCATGTGTAATATATACATGTATGTGTATAATATGTATGTTTGTGTATATATGCACAGGTGTGTGTGTGTATATATGTGTATGTATATATATATATATATATATATATATATATATATATATATATATATATATATGTGTGTGTGTGTGTGTGTGTGTGTGTATATAATAAATGCTACTACATTTTAATTTCAAGAGTTGTGGTTTGCTGTTAAATTAGATTATTTGGATGTGCTTATTGTTTTAGATTAACTCGGGCTGTTATTTAAAATATTGTGGTTTGCTGTTGTATTACAGCCCTTGAATGTGAAATACTGAGGTGTCAGATCCATCCATCCATCCTCAACCCCCTTTTCCCATTTTGCACATGGTGTTGGGGTATCACTTCAACAGCAACAATCATCTCAAGCCAAGTTTTACACTACCAGCTCGCTATCCCTGCCGCAGTAGTTCATCCATACCACTCAGTCACACCCACACTCACATCTGTGGCCAATTTAGAGTGCCCAATCCACCTACTGCATGTCTTTGGAATATGGGAGGAAACTGGAACACCCAGAGAAAACCCATGCGACTGCAGGAGGACATGCCAAGAATCTAACCGGAGAACCACTTGCTGTGAGGCATCAACACTAACTGCCGCATCACCACAGCCGCCCTACTGAGGTATCTGATATTCAAATTAAAATAAAATGTGACAGCTCTTCACACAGATTTAGTCCTATTTTTAAATTTATAACCATTTTTCTTTGGTTTGGTGAACTAATATCTGATTCAGCCAAGTGAAGTAAGAGGGTGGTGTGGTCAGCCAAATGGGTACCCTAGTGAGATCTGTCCACCGCATCATGCAGGAGTCCTTGCAAAACAAGTACATATGTGACATAGTCATAGTACATGCGGAAGTACATGGCTTGAGACATAACCTTCCTTTGCTATATGAAGAGAGACACTGTGGTGTTCTTGGAATACGTGTCCAAGATGGGTATAAACCTGGCTTTGATCAACATTCTTCCATTCACCAAGATTGATGCTGCAATACAAACAAAAGATTATTGAGTCTAGTTGTCTTAGTTTCTGGTATCATTCAAAGAGGGGTGCAGAATATACATCAGTCTGGGAGGAGATGGTAGATGGTTCTAAATACTTTGCCAGGGATGGCCTACTATTATTCCCAAAGGCGTTCATACATTGGCTGTCTATAACTTTGTCTACCCCTGTAGTTTTTTTTTTTTTTGTTTTTAAGGCATCATCAGTCCTCAAAAGCTTCCTTCATAACAGAGCAGAATCTAGATATCATAAATGTACTGCTGCTCAATGATAGGAGCATAAACAAAGCACTCCACTAATTACAGGTATACTTGATCTTGGAAGATATTAATATATGCATCATTTTGGAAACCTGGCTCAAGACCATTGAGAACACCCATCACTGCAGGGTCTCAATGCCTGCCACATTTTCAGTCGACTACACTAGATGAAGGCACTAAAGGTAGTGATGCCTCCATAGTGGTTTAAAAAAGACTTTTTACCTCAAGACTAGTAGACAGAATAACACTCTGGCATATCTCTACAATCAGCATGCCATTAAAAAGACCAATTATCACATCTTGGCTAACTGTAGGACCCTCTCTGCATCCCTCTCAGCCCATTACACCTGTCTAACTAGTAGGAGCTCATATGAATTAAGCCAAATACCATTCTACTAGGGGACTTCAACTACCCCTGCATTAACTTGTACAGCCTCAAACATGTATGCCCAGAGATTTCTGGACTTCATTAATACAGCCTCTTTGGAAGAGTTGGTCCACACCCCAACCAGAAGCAGTAAAGTCCTTGACTTGGTCCTCTTCAGTCTGGGGCAGCTCTGCTCTGTACCCATTGTAACTCGCTCTTTGGTCAGCTCAGACCACATTCACCTTAAGACAATACAGAAGCATCCTTCAATGTATTGGTATTCAGAGATTATGCAAAGGCTAATCTACTGAAACTAAGTGATGACCCAGATATATTCACCATCCCCTTCCAACTCCAACTCAACTGCTTATGTGGAATCCTAAAGTACCTACCATAAATGTAGATGTTCGAGTGTATTCACTGTTGCAGTCATTACTCTTGGGTTATCCTGCTGGCAAGCTACCTTCAGTCGGCCAGAATTCCAAAGTCTAGGTCTGGCGTTGGTTGCCGTCGCCTCTTCCCTGACGTCAGTGCGCCAGGGGTATAAAAGATGCAGCCAACGCCATTTTCTTCAGTTTTTCTTGCCCCAGATGTCAGGTGTCCCCAAAATGGTAGGCTGAGAAAATATGCCAATAAATATGCATGCACAGAAAAAGCATTTCCTTCATCTACAAGCAAATGCACCACATAGGTTGTATAGGATAGAGAAGTACAGATAAGTCTCAGCAAAGAAAAGGGGGATGGTGGGTGGGTAACCTGGACTGCAACAGTGAATACACTCGAACATCTACATTTATGGTAGGTACACAACTGTACTATGTTCATCGTGTTTCACTGTTGCAGTCATTACTCTTGGGTTGAATCCCAAAGCAGAGGATGGGTTGCTGGGCTAAATAGGATTAGGAGAGGCTATGAGGCCCTGCAGAACTGCAGTGGCAAAGCCTGCTCTGGATTTAGAGTAAAGAGGTAAGTGGTAGTGGTTTGTGAAAGTGTGCACTGAACTCCAAGTTGCAGCCACTAAGATATCTTTGGTTGGTACTCCTCAAAGAAGACTGCTGCTCTGGTAGAATGAGGCCTAATGCCCTTAGACACTGATTTGCCATGCTGAGAATAGCAGAAACGGATGCAATGACCTATCCATTTAGAAATAGTCTGTTTTGAGATAGCCTTTCCTTGTGATCCTGCAGCATATGACACTAAAAGTTGCTCAGTCTTTCCGAAAGCTTTAGTTCTGTCCAAGTAGAAGCGTAACTGCCTGTGTATGTCCAAAGAATGCAGAATTTTTTCACCCTTGTTCTGTGGGTTTGGATAAAAGGTAGGCAAGTGAATGGTTTGGTTGAGGGCCACACTGGACACCTCCTTAGGCATAAATGTTGGGTTTGTCCTCAGAGAATCCCTGTCTGGATGAAAAAAGATAAAAGGTTCCACAGCCATGAGTGCATGTAACTCCGAGACTCATCTAGCAGAGGTTATTGCTAGGAGCAGAGCTGTTTTCCAGGATAAAAATTTTATATCCGCTGTTGAGGCTGGCTCGAAAGGAGGCAGTGTGAGTTTTTCCAAAACATAATTGAGATCCCAGGCCGGAATTGGTGCTCTCCTTGGAGGCCTAATGTTTTTGGCCCCTCTGAGGGTACTGCCTTATTAAAGGATGAGAAAAAATAGGTGGTTCCGTATTGTAATGGGCTAAAATGGCAGAGGCATGAATCTTAATTGATGAGAAAGAAAGGCCTTTGTTCAGCATCTCAGTTAGGTATTGTAAAATCTGAGGGATATTTGGTACACATGTGTCAATGCCTTGTTCTTGGTTCCAAGTACAGAATCTCTTCCATTTTTCTGCATAAGATTTTCTGGTACTTGGCCTCCTGGCCTCCAAGATGACATCCATAACAGCTTTTGAAAGAGGAGTGTTCTGAATGGCTACATATCCACATGCTGCCAGATTTAAGTTCCTGAGTTGACTGTGCAGAATCCGATTGTTTTGTTGGGTCAGCAAGTGAGAAGTTTGAGGCAATATCCATGCTGG
Source organism: Protopterus annectens (assembly GCF_019279795.1). Taxonomy (NCBI): domain Eukaryota; kingdom Metazoa; phylum Chordata; order Ceratodontiformes; family Protopteridae; genus Protopterus; species Protopterus annectens. Next base: position 1,518,850,578 of record NC_056737.1, on the reverse strand, counting down.
ACCTTGAGACAAGCTCTTTAGGATTGGGTACCAGTGCTGGCGTGGCCAGTCTGGTGGAATCAGTATCATTTTTGGCTTTGCTTGTCTGACCTTTAGGAATACCCTGGGAAGGAGAGTTAGTGGAGGAAAGGCATATACTGTTAGATTTTTCCAGCTGAAGGATAGGTCGTCCACTTTCCATGCTTGCTTGTGATAAATCCTTTTGCAAAATCTCTGCAATTGGCAGTTGTGAGCGGAAGCAAATAGATCTATGTCTGGGCATGCCCATTTCCTTGTTATGCTGAAGACTTGTGGATCCAGTTTCCATTCTTGGGGATCCATGAGGTTTCTGCTTAGATCATCTGCCAGAGTATTTGTTTTTCCTGGCAGGAATTGTGCTTGCAGGTGAACTTGATAAGTCAATGCTGTGTCCCATAAGGTCATTGCTTGTCTGCAGAGGGGGTAAGAATGTGTACCTTCCTGCTTGTTTATGTACCACATGACCGTAGTATTGTCTATCTTTATCAGTAGCTGTCCTGGATGAAGCAGATCCTTGAAAGCTGTCACGGCATTTTGAACAGCTAGCATCTCCTTTTGATTGATGTGAAGATGCATCTGGTTTGCAGGCCATGTGCCCTGAATACATTTTCCTGCCATATGGGCCCCCTGAGGCATAATCTGATGCATCCGTTGTCGGTGTCTGTCTGGCTGTGGGTAAACTGAATGGCAGACCCTTGTTATGGTGACAGGCCTCTGCCCACCATCGAAACTCCTGTTGCAGGCAGGGAATGAGTGCAAGTACCGTCTCCAGGCTGTGGTAATGCTGAGTCCAAACACTTTTTAGATACCATTGTAGTTTCTTTATATGCAGTCTGGCATATGGAATTAGTAGAATGCAGGATGCCATGAAACCCAAGGCCTGCAGGATTTTCCTTGCAGATAAGTGGGTTTTTGTTGCCAATTTCTTGAAGTAAGAAGTCAGTTGCTATTGTTTGTCTGGCGTGAGATAAGCCATCTGGGCAGTTGTATTTAAGCTTGCACCCAGGAATATTATCTCTTGAGAGGGCACTAGTTTTGATTTCTTTTCGTTTACAGTGTACCCTAGGCCAGTTAGTAATCTTTTTACAAACGCCAGATGCTTTAGAAGAATGTCTTTGTTCTCTGCTTGAATTAAGCAGTCGTCCAAGTAGGGATATATTTGAATTCCTCTATGTCTGCAAAACTCAATTACTGGTGCCAGGCATTCTGTGAATACCCTGGGCGCAGTAGATAAGCCAAAGGGCAGTGCAGAGAATTGGTAGTGCATTGAGCCAGCTATGAATCTGAGGTATCTTCTGCAAGATTGTCTGATTGGGACATGCAGGTATGCCTCTTTTGGGTCCAAAGTTACGAGCCAAGCCTTTTTGCCCAGCATGGGCAGTAGCTACTGTAGAGTCAACATCTTGAATTTTGGAACTTCCAGAACTGTATTTAGTATAGACAGGTCCAGTATTGGTCTCCAGGTTTTGTCCTTTCTGGGCACTAGGAAAAGTCTGGAGTAAAATCCTTGCCCCTGCTCTTGTTGTGGTACTTGTTGAATGGCCCTCATGTCCATGAGGGCTGTAATTTGTTTTTGTGCCTCTGCCCATTGATTGTGTGGCAGGTCTGGCATAACTTTTGATCTTGGTAGGGTGTGAAATGGAACCTGTAGCCTTGGGACACTATGTTCAGGAACCATTTGTCTTGGGTAACCATTTGCCAGTTTGATGAAAAATGTGCTAGTTTTCCCCTCAAGGGGGCTGCCAAAAGAAAAGTGCTTGGATCTGGCAGAGGAGAGTCATTGGGACTGTTTCCTGTAAGGTTGTGCTTTGTCTTCTCCACTTTTGGAGATAGGAGCACCCCATTGTTTAGGCCTGTATGAGCCTTGGGGCTGAGATCTGCCTTTGGGATGCCTGTATCTGCCTCTTTGTAGTCTTGTCTGACCCGGGAAAGGACCAATTTTTAGAAGGCCAGTTCCTGCTAAATCTGGGTGGCTGTACCTGGAAGAAATCCTTGACTGCATGGATTTTGCTTTATCCTCCATTTTTTTCAACACCTCTTATGCTTTAGTACCAAACAAAGTATCATGCTGTAATGGAACATCTAATAATTTTGTTTTAACATGATCAGGCAGATTCTGTTCCTTTAACCAAGCATGCCTTCTAATAACAGAACCTGTAACAGCAGCACTGCAAGAGGCCTCCAGTGAATCATAACCACTTTGCAAAGTATGCTTTCCCACTTGTTCAGCTGCACGCAATAAATCCTGCATTTCCTTGTTCTCTGAACATTCAGTATTTGTCAACAATTTTTGTTTAAGCAGTGACATTAAATATTGCTGATATTTAAGCATATGAAACTGACAATTTAAAGCCCTTACAGGCAAGGTAGCAGAAGTGTAAACGTTTTTCCCCCATCTGTCTAGAGCCCTAGAATCCCTATCAGAGGGGACAGGGTTTTTTGCATTGGAAGCTTTAACCCCCTTGGAACCCTGAGAAATAGTTTCTGGGTCAGAAGTGGGGGTTTTATACAGGAATTTATGAGAATCCGGGACCCTGTAATGTCTGTCTGGCTTCGCAGCTGCAGGGTGTAGAGAGTCAAGGGACAGGCCGGATTCTGAAAAATACATCATCTACAATGTCTAGAACAGGTGGAATAGCAAGGGGTCTGTGCTGAGGAAGTAGCAGAAAGTCTCTGAGCCTTTTCATAGATTAAGAATAATCTTGGCTCTCCCAGTGGAAATGCTCCCTCATGGTATGCAGGGTTTCCCCAAAGGAATAATCCTCAGGAGGAGAGGCTGAAGGAATGGATTCTTCAGCATCAGAATCCTCATAGGGAAGCATGGAATAATCCTGTTCAGAAGAGGAATCAGAGGAAATAGAAATTTGATCAGAAGAATCATACTCTTGCCTAGGCCTCTTATCAGGGGGGGGATGGTAACCCCTGATCAAAGTAATTAGGTCTTTGGCCATTTTGAGCATCTGTTTTTTAGGCATGGAAGTCTGAGTAGGAGAATGCTGTACTTGTTTCTTTGTCTTTACAGCTGTTTTAGTCTTTATCTTTGAAGCTGAAGATGGCTTAACATATAGTTGTGTAGGTCTGAAGACACCCTCAGAAGCCGATGCCTGCTCAGCAGCTCTGGACCCATCTGAGGGAATGATTTCCGAGTGTCCAATACCTTGAGTATCCAGAGGCCCAGTTTGCTCCAAGTGGGAGTTGGAAGCGGCCTGTGGCTCTGAAGTAGCAGGTGCCAGCGGCTGCGAAAGCGCCTCACTGAGAACCGGCGAATCAGCGACTGGCCTAGCGGAGGCCTCGTCGTCGGTTTTGGACCTCGGATGCCTATCCTTTTCTTTGTCCTTGCGTTTTTGTAAACTTCGGTCGTCGGCTGTTCTGACAGCATTATATAATTAAATCTTCGGCCAAAGTAATGAAATGCAAAATCGAACCGATGCTTAATAGTGCGTTGGTTAAATCTAGCACAAAACCGACAGCTAGCAACGTTATGATCAGGGCCTAGGCAAGGAATACAGTGAGTGAAAATCCTATGAGGTATTTGCTTCCCACAAGAAATACATTTGTTAACTTTTTCTGACATTGGTCTGGAGCAAGAAAAAAGTTTCCCCAATGGGGAACTTAGCTTTAATGAAGACTTTGGTTCTGAAATTCAGATTCGAAAATCTCAGGAGTCGGCCGACCGGCACTTGCGAACTGCTTTTGCTTCGGGCACCGCGCAGCAAGAAAGACTGAAGAAAATGGCGTTGGCTGCATCTTTTATACCCCTGGGGCACTGATGTCAGGAAAGAGGCCACAGCAACCGACGCCGGACCTAGACTTTGGAATTCTGGCCGACTGAGGGTAGCCTGCCAGCAGGATAACCCAAGAGTAATGACTGCAGCAGTGAAACATGATGAACATCTGCCAAATTCAATGCTCGTGTGAATAGCTGCATAGTTTGCATATGTCCCTCTCCAAAGAAAGCAAAATGCCATCTTTAGAAATAAACCTCGTATGGCATTACCAAAATATAAACTGTTTCTATAATGAAAGAAGTTATTGCACAAAAAATAAATGTAATAAATAAAAATTGCCACCCAGAGAAAGCACAACTACAAAACCTTCTTCAACTGTTGCAAACCTTAGAAACGGTGCCCAGCACTGTGCAGAGCTAAAAGTAAATTGTGTCACTTGTTTGGACATGACTAGTCTACTAGCAGATAATTTCAGCTGTAACTTGACCCCCCTCTTCCCTTCTATTCCCAGATCTAATACCCACATGTACATATCCTCCTCAAATCTCCTAAGAACAAGTCCCCATCGCATTATCCAAGGCCAAGAACAATGCTTCTGTGTGACTGGATAATGAGGCTGTTTACTGGTCAACCTGAAACAGGATCTGTCAGACCCCCTACAAGGGGTACTCGGTGTCAGCCTACAAATAGGCATTGTGCTGGATGAATGGAGGACAGCAACAGTCATCCCCTTGCACAAAGTGGGGCATTAATGGATCCAGAAAATTACAGACCCATAAATCTGACCACCCTCATCTATATGGCTATGGAGAGGATCTTTACGAAGTTAATAAATAAAGAAATGGGTAACTTGTAAACTCTCAACCCAAGCCAGTTCATATATTTTAAGGGCAGATCTTGTCTACTTAACTTGGTTGACTTTCTTTATGAAAGGTAATGAAGCGATGGATGAGGGCAAATCAGCAGACCTCGCAAAGGTGCTCAGCGCCATCCCACAATTGGATATCATATCATAGGTGATCTATCCCAGTTTAATGCTAATGCCTATGTAACTCCATTGGATAGCTCGCATGCTCACAAATCGAACCCAGTAAATTAGGGTGAGCTGCTTTTCCTCCTCCAGTACACCTGTATGCTGCTATTAACTGTTTATGGCTGACCATGTTTGTGGCTGACTGTAAACTTGGTGCCATCTTTAACTTCCTAGAGGACACCAAAATCATCCATGGGACTTTCCAACTCAGTATCTGGTGTCAGTACCATGCACTAAAACTTAAGTGCCAGTATAATAAGATCCTTCAACAGTCAAGAAATCCATTGTACCTGTCACATTTACAACATGCCCCTGAAAACTGATCCAATATTTAGGGAATTGGGAACCTGTATTGACAATGAACTGTCCTTTGATCACTACATGTCTGCTGTTGTATGAAAGTGCTTTTTCATTGCACACTTATAATGAGTAGAGCATGCAGGCCCAAGAATGTGAACATTCCACTGAATGATTGGCCTGATGAGTGCAGATTAGAGCATAATGCTCCCTTTAGTGTGTACCTGTCTAAACATTTGATACAACTCAAATGCTCACAGTGCTTTCTTACTAAGAAAGTCAAGAGCTTGTATCATAAAAAAAATGCAGACAGTCTCAAAGCCTTGGCCCTATTGTGTCATGCAAACTAATGAGGAACAGTCTCTGCCTCACATACAGAGCCTCAGCAGACCCTAACCTCTTAGGCCTTCTGCACAGTCTGAAGTCCAGTGGGGGCATAAATGCCTGCTCAGGAGATCTAAATATCTTCACATAAAGAGAACATATTGGAGGGATAGATGTGGATTACAACGAATGTTGCTTCTTTGAAATAGTCTTGCTTTCCACATAAAGCAAAATACTTTTACACTTCTCAAATGCAATTTGGATGAATGGATGGGTAACTGCAAATTCACGCCTGGTTGGTTGAACACCCTTGTCTCTCACGGAAAGGGGCAGCATGTAAATGTTCTGATAATACCAGGGTTATTTGAGCTGAAAATTTAATGGCTAAAACTTTGTAAATGTAAAAGAAATGCTTCTAAAGAGCCTTCTGGACCAATAGCCTAATAAGCACCTATGAACCTTTGAACCTATAAGTAGCTTCAGATGACATTCTGATGTCAATGGACAAAGGTATGCTATCTGTAAGTTAGTAGGGGGCTGTGGAACGGCTCCTTCCTGAGCAGAATCTATGCCATTTGCATGAAATAAGATGATATTTGGTGATATAGCCTGCGAGTTGGAATTAGATAGTTTTTGTTTTTGTTTTTTTGAAGATCTTGCACAGGCTTGGAATGATGAAAATAGGATGATTAGTGTAAAAGGAGGTTTTTTTTTTGCTGTTTGAGAAGAGGTTTTACTATGACAGTTTTCCACATATTTTGCATAATGTTGGTGGTAAGACCGAGATTAAAAATGTTATTAAAATTTGACAAGGACGTCTCGCAGGTAGTAAATCAACCATGAATGGAGATTGTCTTTATCTGTAGGTCTATCTAGCTGAATATGTACTAGCAGTAGGAAGGATGCCTTCTTGAATAAGATTCTTCTGAAGTGGAAGTGAGGAAGATACTTGAATTATGGGGGGAGGGGATCCTGGAATAGTTGGTGAAGTCATTAAAGTGCTGGCGAAGTTGCTACTTTGAATGAAAAACAAACGTGCAGTCTGTAAATTGTATAGCTTGTCTTTTTTATGTAACGCTAGTTAGCATAATACATCCATTAGTCATATACCCCATATTCCATTCAGTATTTCAGGTGTAATAACCACCACTTAACCTGTTACTAATACCAGTACAATGTAATAAGCATTCATTATGCTTAAAATTGGTCAAAATTTCTGTTTTATTTACAACTTTTCAGGAATGTACATTCTAATAGTTCAGATACAAAACTGAAATTGCTGTGTAAGCCTGTATCCTTCTGTATAATGTCTGAGTTAAAGCCATGTTATAATGTAGCGATATCAAGTAATTAAAAGTTAGAAAAGCTATATTGACTATATTGACTAGCTTATTCTGCAAGGCTATGGAGATGATCATCATGGAGCTCATAAACAAAGACATTGGGGACCTACAGACACTAGATCCTACCCAGTTCGGCTTTGTCAAGGGCAGATCCTGCCTTTTGAACCTGGTTGACTTCTTCGAAACAGTCACCAAAGCCATAGATGAAGGGAAGGTAGTCCACACAGCCTATCTGGACCTTGCAAAGGCATTTGACACAATACCCCACTCGGGCATCATAGATAAGCTATCCAGCTTAAATATAAACCCCTATGTCACAAGATGGGTCGCAAACTGGCTCAAAGACAGAACCCACAAAGTGAGAGTTGCTGGAGCCATGTCAGGCTCGAAACCGGTCACAAGTGGTGTCCCACAGGGTTCTGTCCTGGGACCACTCTTGTTCGGTATATACTTTTCTGAGGTACAGGCAAATGTGGGAGGACTATGGCTCACCAAGTTCGCAGACGACTGCAAACTGGGCGCCATAATCAACACTCCAGCTGACACAAACATCCTTCAAAAAGGTCTCACAGAGACAGATGACTGGTGCCAGCGCCATGGTTTAAAGCTAAATGCCAAAAAATGTATAGTCATACCCTTTGGCAAAAACAATGTGCCCACAAATTACCACATAGGCGGAAACCCATTAAGTACAGAGGAAGTTATTAGGAACCTGGGGACCCAAGTTGATAGCAATCTCTCCTTTGAAAACCACATTGCCAAAGTGGTTAGAAAGACATTCTACATAGCCCACCTCATCACGAAGGGTTTCACATCTAGATCAAGAGAGGTAATCGTGCCCCTTTATTCATCCCTCATCAGGCCCATCATAGAATACAATGCCCCTTTTGGGATGTACCTTACCCGACACCTGCAACAATTAGAAAGACCCCAAAAGTATCTCACCAAGAGGATCAAGGGTCTCAAACAGATGCCATATGCTGCTCGGTTAAAAAAACTCCAGCTCTACTCAGTTGCATACCGCCTACTTTGAGGCGATCTATGCCTGACATACAAAGCTATGTCAAATCCAGAATTAATGGACATGCTCCACCTCAGTAAATCTAAATCCCTTAGAGCCACACGCTCGAGGGACTTGAACCTCAGCACAGAAATAAATAGAACTTGCTGGAGGGACAGGTTCATAACCCAGAGGCTCCCTTCGCTCTGGAATAGAATTCCAGTTCATGTGAGGCAGAGCACCTCACTGAATCTCTTCAAGAAGAATCTCGATAGGTGGATGGGGGATCGTAGGTTTGTCCCAGGGATTACTCCCGTGTCACTATTAGACAGAGGCACAGTAAACTAAACCTTAAAAAGGGCACAGTATACTCAAATCAAGGGGTGGCGTAAGCCATACAGAATCGGCTAGGCTTATAATTGCCTCAGGGCAGATAGCCTAGTATGAACCTATGAACCTAAGAAAAGGGGATGTGAAATGGTATTCTGCCACTGTAGGTTTCATTTTTAGCATGCTTGGTTGCAGATTGAGTTCTGATTCTTCATGTTTGCAGTTAGGAAATGCTTTACAGTCTTGTGCAGTTGACTTTTAATGTTTAATGAAGAGCTTCTTGTGGTGAGTATAGGCAGCTGTACTGGATATGGCCTTATAAAGGGATGGGGTAGGATTCACCCTAAGTAGTTATGGGCTCTGAAACACAGCGATATTACGTTCAAGATTTCATGTTGTTGCAAGTCCTAATATTAGGATCTGATAGCCTGAGAATCTTTCTTGATACAGTCCATGTTTACTCAAGGCATTCCTTGAGTTTATTTACTTATTTACTTATTTTTTTACTTATGAATGGATGGATTTGTTACCCAGGAATGTCTGCTTGGGAAGACCTATTTTCAGGAAGAGATTCTTTACTACGGAATTCTAAAGTTAATGATGGCTGCATTAAAAAGTGGCAAAGAAAAATTAAACTGCACAACAGTGTGAAATTGAAATGCAAAGTAGTGTGAAACCTTATTTAGTACAGTGATGCAACAAGTAAATATTATGCAGAGTTGTAACTAAAATAAAGATAATAATGCATAGTAATTTGTTGAATACAGCACTGCAAAATATGGTGCCAAGCCTAACTGATGATATTCTTCGTGTTTCACTGTTGCCGTCCTGACTTGTGGGATTTCCCGCCATGGAAGCCCTTGGCCGGCCGGACTGCCAGATTAAAATTCATCCCTCCTCCTCCTATGACTGGCAGACTCCCTTGCCTGATGTCAGTGCACTGGGATATAAGTGGATTCTACTGACGTCATGACCTCAGTTCATTCTTGCCATCGGAGCTCGAAGCAGACATCCAGTACGCGAGTTGTCTGTCCGCGCCAAAGTGAAAACTTCAAAAAGCTATGTACCCTATTAGAGAACACTTGCCTTTTCCAACTATAGTCAGAAAGTTAAAAACTGGTTCCATTGTGGTAAACCAGTTTCAGACTGGGATTTTCATACCCTCTGTGTTGTTTGTTTCGGCCCTACCCGTGACATTCCCAACTGTCATTTCTGCATCCAATCCAACTCCAGAAATATTCGGCCTTGGGCAGACATTGTAGCTAGGTTTGTTAACGAGTCCTCTAAATCTCCATGTGGGACGGCGTCCATTTTGTGTCCTGACATTGATCTGTCTAAACACAAGCTACCTAAACTCGGGTCTTCTGAAGACACCCATTCATTATCAGATAGCCCACAAGGACTGGTTATCTCAGAAGGCGGTGAGGAGCCTTTGCAGCCCCCTTCTGCAATCAAAGTGATGGAGGCCAATATGCCATAAGGCCCCTCGGCACATAACACAAGATGTCCTTCTATTTCTATGTTGCAGTATTCTTAGTGTGGAGATTCTCCACCTCAGGCGACCCGAATGTCGGCTCCTATACAAAAGCTTAAGCCTGGTTGCTGTAGGTGCGTGGGACGATGCTCATAGGGCCATAAACCAGGGACCTTTAAATGTGATGTCTGGGCGCACAGACCTCAGAACTTTTCAGCCACAGTCTAACATCATCGATCACATCGCTCCTCTACTGTCAAGACGTCTAAAGCTAAGCACCCCATTAGGGTTTAATTTTTTGGTATTGCTTGAGCTTGGTTCGCTTTTCCCCCTTTTAGCCAATATCCACTTAGAAGGGTAAATGCCAATGCGGGTTTCAGATTCTGCATAAGGACTCGCACGACCACTACGTTTTTTGCCTAGACTGAGAACACGACCATACCTCTTGTCCCATTTCCCAATCCTTCGTCCCAAAGACACTCAGAAGCTGTCTGGCCGCCCTTAACCTTTACTTAGAAAACCAGAGGCTAAAAAAGTTAGCACTTAGGATGGATCCAGAGTTGGATGCCCAGGTGGAACCACCACGCAATAAGGCCAAGATGCCACAGCCTGCTACTTTTGCTCCTCCGCCATCGGACACCCCACCAGCTTGCGATTTAGGAGTTGAGGGACGTCCATTAGAGCTGTCTACTACTTCGACTCCCCTTGAGGAAGCCACTACTGAAGTAACAGCCAGCACATCCACCGAGGCAGCTCGGATGTCGGTCCCTACTGGTATCTAGCGGGAACCAGGTCTCGCTGGATGCCCGAATGGGATACCACAACCCGAAGCTCCAGCTCAGGCCCCAGAAATGCCTTCTTCCAGGACTTATCCTTTGAAAAGGTAACAAAAAAGCAAGCATCTATCTCCCTTTGCAGAGGGATTACCTGATTGGCAATCCTTCACTCACTCCTTGATGCAAGCCTTCATGGCTCTTAGACCCTCAGCCTCTTCACCCCCTGCCATGCCTGTTCTCAGCCCTAGGCCTGCTTCAGCTACTTCAATCCACCTTCCCACTTCTCATGAAGATGGAGAAGAAGAGGAGGAGGTTTACTCCTCTTCTTCGGATGAGTCAATTACATACTCATAACAAATTGCCTCTCCACTGGAATACTATTCCCCCCTCCACTGGAATACTACTCCCCTGATGAGGAATCCATAGAAGGGGACTCTCCTCCAAAGGACATCACCTTTGAGGAGACCATTACCAAAATGAAAGTATATTTCAAATGGGATACTTCCCAAATGACTGAAACTCGATATATTTTGAGTTACAAGGAGAATCTCCCTCCCCATCCGCCATCCCACCAGTTATTCCTGTTTATCTTGATGCATTTTCTTCAGCATCAAAAAACCTGATTCACAGTAACCTGCCCCTAAGAGACCTGACCGTTTCTATAAGGTGCCTGATGATCATAAATTCCTGTTGAAACCCCTCCTTGGCAGACCCAGCAGTGATTGCTGTTTTTCCTGACAAGCAGTCAAGGCTAATCCTCTCCTCAACCTTTTTGCTTACTGACAAAGACAGTAAGAATATGGACAGGATAGGCAAGAAGTTTTATACATCCTCCACCCTTGCCTTCAGAGCTATCAACTGTCAAACTCGTATGATAAAATATGCTTTGGACTTAGTATCCCAGGCCTCTACTCTCCTGTCCTCCTTGCCTGACTCCCCTAACAAGACAGAGGTAGCATCAAAACTGTCCCTAGCTTCTCAAGTGGCCAGACATTCTGTCAGATGCAGTTATGATGCAGCAGATGCTTCTGCAAGGTCCACTGCTTCTGCATCAGTGCTACGCAGATATTCATGGCTTCACCTTCAACCCTTGCCAGAGGACTTCAAGTCCAAAATTCTTGACACCCCTCTAGACCACAACCTCCTGTTTGGGAAGCAGTCTGCAGAACTCCTTTAAAATCTTTCAGGAGAAAAGTAAGGAGCTTCAAGATATTAAACACCTTCTTGTATCTCCCATTCCTAAATACTACAGAAACTACCCTGTTAAGGCTACCTTTGTCAGGAGGACCCCCTCCTTTGCTGTTCCATCCTCTTCCGGGCATGGGAAAGGAGCCAGGAAGCAGACCACTTCCAGATCAGCTCCCTCTCAACGTACCTACCCAAAGAGAGCCCTTTCATGACAAATGGCTCCAGCAGTGCGTGACTGCCTTGCCCACCTCCCCTTATCAGCCCATCTCTCCCACTGCTTACCCCTTTGGAGAACTATCACCACAGACTACTGGGTTCTGGCAATAGTAGAAGAGGGATATTTCCTCTCTTGGAAAGAAAAATCCCCCCCTGTAAGAGGCATTCCATTCCCACCCAAGAATCAACTACTCCTTATTCCCCAGATCCTACAGGATCTTCTGAACCATGGAACTATAGAACCTGTCCCTCTAGGACAAGAAGGAAAAGGTTATTTTCAGTACCAGAAAAGGACAGCCCTTGGAGGCCAATTCTGGACTTGTCCTTTCTAAACTTCTTCCTAAGAGTTGCATCATTCAGAATGTTATCCTCACTGACCCTTCCTTCACTATTGCCAGCCCAGGCATTTATGGCCACGCTATATCTGAAGGAGGACTACCTCCACACCCCCCATAAAACCCTCTCACAGAAAGTACTTATGTTTTACTGGGCCCTGTTCTCACTTTCAATTTACAGCCTTGCCCTTTGGTTAATGTACTGCACCCAGTGTATTTACAAATTGCCTAGCCCCTGCAATAGCCTATTGCAGAACCAAAGGCGTTCAGATTTACCCATACCTAGACGATATCCTCATTCTTGCAGAAAGAGATAGATAGATATATATATATATATATATATATATATATATATATATATATATATATATATAGATATATATATATATATATATATATATATATATATAGATATATATATATATATATATATATATATAGATATATAGATATATATATATATATATAGATATATATATATATATATATATATATATATATATATATATATATATATATATATATAGATATATATATATATATATATATATATATATATATATATATATATATATATATATATATATATATATATATATATATATATATATATATATATATATATATATATATATATATATATATATATAGATATATATATATATATATATATATATATATATATATATATATATATATATATATATATATATATATATATATATATATATATATATATATATATATATATATATATATATATATATATATATATATATATATATATATATCTATATATGTTGTTGTTTTTCAGATTTTCCCGGTTAGGGGTCGCCACAGTGGAACTCCGGTCTGCTAGTCATTGGCAGTAGATTTTGACGAACAACGAGGTGACAGCTCGACGTTAAACCTTCAACAAAGGCATGCCCATTTATGCATGTCTTTCGAACGCCCACCCAACTGCTATATATATATATATATATATACTTATATATATCTATCTATCTATATATATATATATATATATATATATATATATATATATATATATATATATATGGCATATATCTAAACAGGAAGAATGCAGAGTCCTTGTAATTATATCTATGCAGGTAAAAGCTGCACTCTCTAAAACCAAAAACACAGCATCCAGGGGACCGGACAACATCCCAGGCTGCGTTTTACACAATTTTCTGAATGAACTGCCCCCCCAGCTAAGCACTGTAGTCAATCATAGTCTCACGTCAGGCTTTGTGCCCACTGAATGGTGCACAGCAACAGTTATCCCACTCAACAAAAGGGGAGCCACCATTGATCCTAGGAACTATCGCCCTATTAGCCTGACGGGCTTGGTCTGTAAGGCCATGGAATGTATCATCATGGAACTCATAAAGAAAGACATTGGTATTCTCCAAACTCTGGACCCACCCAGTTCGTGTGTGTGAAAGGCAGGTCATGCCTTCTGAACCTGATCGACGTCTTTGAGGCAGTCACCAAAGCCGTAGACGAGGGTAAGGTGGTTCACACAGCCTATCTTGACCTCGCCAAGGCTTTCAGCACCATCCCCCATTCTGGAATTATAGCTAAACTCATTTAAACTAGTTATAAATCCCTCCATCACAAGATAGGTTGCCAACTGTCTCCCTGACAGAACCCACACTGTAAATGTTGCAGACTCAAAATCTGACTTCAAACCAGTGACAAGTTTAGTACCACAGGGTTCAGTCCTGGCACCTCTCCTGTTTGTTATCTAGTTCTCTGAATGAAGTACAGGCTAACACAGAAGGCCTCTGGCTAACGAAGTTCACAGATGACTGCAGAGTAGGAGCCGTAGTCATGTACCCAAATGATGTGGAAATCCTACAGAAGGACCTCACTGCGACAGATGCCTGGTGTCAGAGGCATGGCCTTAAGCTCAATGTCGAAAAGTGCACTGTCATCCCCTTTGGTAAAAACAATGTACCCATAAACTACCACATAAACGGCAGTCTACTTAATGCCGAATGCGTGATGAGATACCTTGGGACCCAGGTAGACAGTATTCTCTCCTTTGATAGTCACATCGCCATAGTAGTCAGGAAATCCTTCTATGTGGCACACCTCATCACAAAAGGGTTTTCATCCAGGGAAAAAGAGGTCATTGTTCACCTTGCTCTGCACTCATTAGACCCATTGTAGAGTACAAAGACCGTTTTGGAATGTACCTCACAAGACATCTGCAGCAGCTGGAAAGGCCACAGAAGTACCTCACAAAGAGGATTACTGGCCTCGAACAGATGCCCTACACTGACCATCTGAAAAAAACTCCAGCTTTACTCTGTACCATATCGCCTACTCTGAGGAGATCTCTGCCTAACATGTAAAGCTATGTTAAACCCAGAGCTGTTGGACATGCTACACCTAAAGAAATCCCAATACCTCTGAGCTACACGCTCTAGGGACCTAAACCTTGTCACCACAATAAACAGGACATGCTGGAGGGATAGATTTCTGTCCCAGAGACTTCCTGTACTCTGGAACTAGCTACCCATCTATGTCAAGCAAAGTTCCTCATTAGCACTCTTCAAGAAAAATCTTGATGACTGGAAGGGAAATAGGAAATACACCTCGGAGATCACTTCTGTGGCTCTGCTCGACAGGGGTTCAGGAAACTAACTTTCTTGGGTGGCGTAAGCCAGGGAATCTTGTTGGCTAGGCTTACTTAGGTCCTTGGGCCGATAGCCTAGTACCTATCTATGAACCTATATATATGTATGTATGTATGTATGTGTGTGTGTATATATATATATATATATATATATATATCTATGGTGCACTGTACATACCTTTATCAGACCCTACAAAGTAAACCATGTCTCCGGAGCCAGGGCACGGTTTGCTAGGGCAATCCTGCAGGGCTTTCTGGAATCAGCTATCTGTACCTCCACCCTTCCATCCCCCACACTAAGAGTACTGCAACATGGAATAGAAGGACATCTGTGGTTATGGTAAGATTTTGCACAACTAGTCTTTTTTGATTGCTGTTTGTCAGTTGGGCCCAAAACCACTTTGCAGACCTCGGCTTCCAGTGAACACAGCACTTCCATTACACCTCAGAGGTATTCAGGGCTCCATGCTTCCGACGCCCCCCAGGCCGTAGCAAAAACCTTCTCTTAGGTAGTCTTCTGCTTTTGTTTCCAGCTCCTAGTTTTAGACCTCTTAACAGGACTTGGTTAAATTGGCAGAGGACCTGCTTTCCTGGGTAAGAGGCACCCCCCCCCCCCACACCCTGAATCTCTGAATCTACTTCTGGGAAAAAAAAGAGACCCAATCCCAGTGATTCCCACTGGTCCTTTTGAGACTAGGCAGGACTCTGACCGGGGGGGGGGGGGGGCTCAGCCTTTGAATAGGATCCCTCTTTGTCTCCTTTTCAGGAGTCTGACTTAGAGGAAACCTTGCCTTCTGCCTCTCCTCCTGAGGATTTCTCCTTTGAAGAAACTTTATTCTCCCTTGGGGAACACTTTGGGAAGAACAAGATTTTCTCCAATCCAAGAAAAGAGTCAGGGAATTCCTCCACCTCTCAGAACTTAAATCCCTGGCAATTCCCCCAATTTTGGAGGTGGTTGATGATGTTTTTCAAGAATCCTCTTTGAGACTAGACTCAGTCCTGCACCTTTTTAATAACCTTTCAACAGACCCACAGGTTTTTGGTCCTGGACCCAAGGATTCCAGAACCAGCCTATCCAAAGATCCCCCACCCAGTGTATAGGAAAGGTAGAGCCCTCAAAAGATTTGGCAAGAAGTATACAATTCTGCCACCCTATCTATGAGCGCATTGAACTGCCAGTTCCACTTAAAAAAAACACCAAGAGACACTGCTGGAACATATGAGACAAAAGCTTTTGAGCATTGAAAATAAGGCCTTCATAAAGTTAAGACATTTGCAGTTCCACTTTACAAGTGATCAGGCACTCCTTGCACTGTGGGTTTGATACTTTGGAGACTGCCAGCAGAGCCGCAGCCACTGGGTCTGTCATTAGGAGGCACGTATGGCTGATGGAGCAAGACCTCCCGGAGCAAGTAAAGTTCAAGCTTTTGGATGCTCCCTTGAATAAGGAATCTCTCTGTCCCTAAAGCAGTAGCTGAACTCAAAAACATGGAGGACAGAGCTAAGTTGAAACAGACAACCAAATCTTTCTTGCAGGTGCAGCCCCCACGTTTCAGCAGAAACTGCCCCACCAAGCTCTGCTCCTTCCCATCCCAAAATGGCCACAGTCAATGACAAGGACTCCGGCAAGGCCACTCATCTTCCCCAACACCAGGAACTTCCTCTGCCCAGGTCCCTGGGAGGGAGCAGTCATGACCCTTTCATGGCATATACCCCTCCCTTTCCCACCCCCCTCCCTCAGAAGAATGAATGACACAATTCAAACAGTCTGGCCTTTTCTATTCAGTCCAGTGACTTCTTACTATCCTTTGCAGGGGTTGTTATCCCTCACTTTTCTTAAGTTATGTCCCACCCTAAGGTTTTTCTTGGGACTACAGTCCTAAATGACACTTTTTGCTTGATCCCAGATGGGGATCTAGCTGAAGATTACAGGGCCTTTAGCAAGTTCCAGATATGACGATTTACACCTTGCCCATTTGAATACTTCACTACCCCCCTGGGCAGTTGCATAATACTTAGCTTCCCCCATTGCCTGCTGCTAAATGCCTCCTCTGGTCCACCAGTATGCCACTACTCAGCTCAGATTTTGCTACAAACAGCCCTTACTTCGCAGGGATTTCACCATAATGAACCCAGATTCCAAATTTCACTCTCAAACAGAGTTCTGTAATAGGCTGTGACCATGATGGACTCTACCATTCTTGCCTACAGGTAGAGTGTTCCCCCTAACCACCAGTGTTCAGTACATTACAGACAGGCCGTGGATTTGGCATAGACATGTAATCCTTGCAGCTTGAGAGGCGGCGGTTGATGGATCCAAACTGTTGAGACCATACATGTTCATCGTGTTTCACTGTTGCAGTCATTACATTTGGGTAATCTGCTGGCAGGTTGCCCTCAGTAGGCCTGATTAACAAAGTCTTAGGTCCTGCGTCGGTTGATGTCCCTTCTTCCCTTACGTCAGGTCTTCAGGGGTATAAAACATGCAGCCGACGCCATTACATCAGTCTTTCTTGCTGAGCGGTGCCTGAAGCAGAACCAGTTCGCAAGTGCCGGTCGGCTGTCTCCTGAAATTTTCATTTTCGAGTTTCAGAACCGAAGTCTTCAACTAAAAGCGAAGTACTCCATTGGGGAAATGTTTTCTTGCTCCTTACTGATGTCAGTAAAAGTTAATAATTGTATTACTTGTGTGAAGCAAATACCTCATAAGGATTTTCATTTGTACTGTATTCCTTGCCTAGGCTCTGACCATGACGTACCTTGCTGTCGGTTTTGTGCTTTATTTAATCAGCGCACTATCCGTTGTCGGTACATTTTTGCTTCAAAATATTTCTGTTCTCGGTTTAATTGTCCAGAAATGACATCGGTTAGCCATCCGACTACCGGATTACTGAAAAAATGCAAAGAAAAAGACAGAGACAGGCCGTTGAGGTCCAAAACTGCCGACGATGCTTCTCCTAAGCCAGTTCGCCAGTACTCAGTGAGGCGCTTTCGCTGCCCCTGATACCCACTAATTCTGATTCGCAGGCCTCTACTGAGATCCATTCGGAGTCCGGTATGCCACACATGGAACCCATGGATGTCTCTACCTTGGATGGGTCCAGAGCCACTGAGCAGGCACCGGCTTCTGAGGGTGTATTCAGGCCTACAGACTTGCATATTAAACCGACTCCAACTTAAGTGCTAAGGCCTAAACATCGATCTATGTCTAAAAAAACTACGCCCAGACCCCTATGCCTAAAAAAATAAATGATCAAAATGGCTGCAGATTTAATCATCTAATTAGGGATAGTCAGCACCCCCCCCCCCCCCCCGCCCTCCAAGAGGTCTAGGATTGAGTTTGAATATTAATCTTCTGAACAGGACTCTGTTTCTTCTGACTCTTCTACTGATCTGGATTTGTCCATACCTACTTATAAGGACTCTGCATAGGATTCCATTCCCTCTGCTTCTCCGCCTGGGGATTTCTCTTTTGGGAAAACTTTACATACCTTAAGGGAGCATTTCCACTGGGAATGTCAGGATGTCTCCGAATCCAAAAATAGGCTTAGGGATTTCTTTCTTCTTCCTCAGCATAGGCCTTTGGCTATACCTCCTGTATTAGATGTTATTGATGGTGTGTTTTCGGAATCCAGTATGGCCCCTGATTCATTGCCTCCAGACCCTAGCAAACCAGATGGGTACTACTGGGTTCCTGAGTCCCACAAATTCTTTTTCAAGAATCCTGTTGCAGACCCTGAAACCATTTCTCAGGGGCCCAAGGGCATTAAGGCTTCCACTGCTAAAAATCCTACCCCTTCTGATAGAGACTCCAGGGCGCTGAATAGATGGGGTAAAAAGGTTTATACTTCTGCAACCTTAGCAATCAGGGCTTTAAACTGTCAATTTCATATGCTAAAATGTCAACAGCATATCATGGGACTGCTTAAACAGAAAATGATGTTGATTTCTGACTGTGCGGAGAATAAAGATTTGCAGAATGTATTGCATTCAGCTGAACAAGTTGGCAAACATACTTTGCAATGTTGCTTTGATTCTTTAGAGCTCTCTTGTAGGGCTGCTGTTACTGGGTCTGTGCTTAGAAGGTATGCTTGGCTTAAGGAGCAATCTCTGCCTGATCATGTTAAAGCAAAACTTTTGGATGCTCCTTTACAGCAGGACCGCCTATTTGGTAATAAGGCTATAGAAGTTCTAAGAAAGATGGGAGATAAAGCTAAATCTATGCAAACTGTGAAAGATTTATTACAAGTGCAACCTCCTAGATTCAGTAAGCATTGGCCTACTAAGAACTGGTCCTTTCCAGCTCCTTCCAGAGCCACTACGGCCAAACCCAGACATTCCAAAAGCACCAGGTTTCAGTCCCAAGGGACTTTCAGAACTAAGCAATGGGGTGCTTCCACTTCCAAATCTGTAAACAACAAGGCACCACCCTATGGTAAACAGTCTCAATGACTTCCCTTTGAAATTACCAAGCACTTACCTCTTAGCCGCCCCTTTGGGAGGAAACCTGGCTCTTCATTCAAGAAACTGGCAACTTATAACCAAGGACAAATGGGTTTTAAATGTAGTGTCCCAGGGATACAGATTTCATTTCCACACGCTGCCTACTACAAACGGGTGGCCACACCTGCCCACAAATCAGTGGGCAGAGGCTCAGAAACAAGTTCTTTCCCTCCTAAACATGGGGGCGATTCAACTAGTACCAGAAGAGGAAAAGGGGGCAAGGTTTCTATTCCAGACTTTTCCTGGTACCCAGAAAAGACAAATCGTGGCAACCAATTCTGGACCTGTCTGCTCTAAACACCTTTCTGGACATTCCAAAATTCAAGATGCTGACTCTTCTCCAGTTACTTCCTATGCTAGGCAACGATGCCTGGTTGGCAACTCTCGACTTAAGAGGCTTACCTGCTTATCCCAATCAGGGAATCTTGCAGAGGATTCCTACGCTTCAAAGCAGGCTGCATGCATTATCAGTTCTCTGCACTGCCCTTTGGCTTGTCTACTGCGCCCAGGGTATTCACAAAGTGCCTGGCTCCAGTAATTGCATTTTGCAGGCAAAGAAATTTTCAGATATATCCATACCTGAACGATTGTCTTAATTCAGGCAGAAAACCAGGCCATTCTTCTAAAACATCTGATGTTTGTAAAAAGAGTGCTAACCTGTCTAGGGTACACCGTAAATGAAAAGAAATCTCAACTGGTACCCTCTCAAAAGATTACATTCCTGGGTACAAGCTTGAATACAACTGCCCAGATGGCTTTCCTTACGCCAGAAAAGCAAATTCATTTGGTGCCTTACTTCAAACAGGTGGCCACAAAAACCGTGCTATCTGCAAGGCAAATACTGCAAGCCTTGGGGTTCATGGCCTCCTGCATTCTTCTAATTCCATATGCAAGACTGCATATGAGGAAACTTCAGTGGTACTTAAAAAGTTTATGGAGTCAACATTGTCACAGCCTGGGAACAATGATTCCTATCATACCTTGCCTGCACGTAGAGTTCATATGGTGGGCAGAGGCCTGCCACCAAAACAAGTGACTGCCATTCACACCACCCCCTGCCGCCCAAACCCTAACTACTGATGCATCAGACTATGCATGGGGGGCTCATCTAGAATGGAAGTGCTTTCAGGGCAAATGGGAGCCCAAATCAAATGCACCTTCATATCAATCAAAAAGAAATGCTAGCTGTACAGAATGCACTGACAGCCTTCAAGGACTACCTTCATCCAGGACAATTACTGATAAAGACGGACAACATCACGGTTATGTGGTACATAAACAAGCAGGGGGGGTACACAGTCCTACCCCCTCTGTAGACTAGCCATGTCATTGTGGAACACAGCCTTGAGCTACCAAGTACAACTACAAGCTCATTTCCTGCCAGGAAAGCAGAATGTTCTGGCAGACGAACTAAGCAGAAATCTCATGGACCCTCATGAATGGAAACTGGAACCACGGATTTTCAACATGTTGACATGCAAATGGGGGAGCCCAGACATAGATCTTTTTGTCTCATCCCAGAACTACCAGTTGTACAAAGTTTGCACAAGAATTCATCACAAAAAATCCTTGAAAGTGGATGCTCTGTCCTTCAGCTGGAAAAACCTATCAGTCTATGCCTTTCCCCCTCTGCCTTTGCTGTCCAAAGTTCTACTAAAAGTCAAACAGGATAAACCAAAAATGATTTTGATTGCTCCAGACTGGCCTCGCCAACATTGGTACCCACTCCTGCGCAGTGTGTCGCACATTTCTCCGTGGCACCTGCCTCAAGACACCTTCCTTACTGTCTCAGCAGGAGAACCAAATTCTGCACCCTCAGCTCCAAACATTGAGTCTTGCAGCTTGGCTAATCACTTAAATACCCCCTTAGCATACCTCAGCAAGCGTGTGATGAATGTCATTTTGGAGACGAGAAGACCTAGTACTAGAAAATCTTATGCTGACAAATGGAAAAGATTCTGTGCCTGGAATCAATCTCAAGGGATGAGCACAGCAGTGCCCAATTTACCTCAGATTTTGCAATACTTAACTGAGATGCTTCACAAGGGCCTCTCTCTTTCTCCATAAAAATCCATGCCTCTCAGCCATTTCAGCTTATTACAACACAGACCCCCCCTTCTCTCATCCTCTTCTAAAGCAGTATCTCAGAGGGGCCAAAAACTTGAGACCACCCAGGAGAGCGCCAACCCTTGTCAGGGACCTTAACTTTGTATTGGAGAAACTCACTCTACCTCCTTTCAAGCCTGCTGCAACTGCAGGCTTAAAATTTCTTTCCTGGAAAACAGCCTTCCTTTTAGCAATCACGTCAGCCAGAAGGATATCTGAATTACACGCCCTTATGGCTGTGGAGCCTTTCATCATCTTTCATGCGGACAAGGTGTCACTCAGGACCAATCCATCATTCATGCCCAAGGTGATATTCAGTGTGGCTATTAATCAGTCCATTCATTTGCCAACTTTCTTTCCCAATCCACAGAACAAGGGAGAGCGGATTCTGCATTCGTTGGAAGTACACAGACAACTTAGATTCTACTTGCACAGGACTAAATCTCAAAGGAAATCTGAACAACTGCTGGTAGCATTTGCTGCAGGGGCAGAGGGGAAGGCTGTTTCAAAGCAAACTATTTCGAAATGGATAAGCCATTGTATTCATTTCTGTTATAAGCACCATGGAAACCTATCCCTCAGGGAATCAGAGTTCATTCCACCAGGGCTGCATCTACTTCAGCAGCCTTTTTCAGAGGTGTTCCTACCATGGATATTCTAGAAGCAGCTACCTGGAGTTCAGTTCATACTTTCACCAAGCATTATCACTTACCAATTTTCTATAAATCCAGAGCCGGCTTTGCCACTACTGTTTTTGTAGGGCCTTATAGCTGTTCCTAATGCTGTATAAATCCATCCTCCCAACCTTAGCTTTGGGAATCTACCCAAATGTAATGACTGCAACAGTGAAACACGATGAACATAGTACAGTTGTGTACACTTGCCATAAATGTAGATGTTTGAGTGTATTCACTGTTGCAGTCCTGGTTACCCCCCCTCCAGCACCCTGTTTTTCTTTTACTATACCTCTTCTTTCTTTTACCATGCTTAAAAGCCTTTTTGGTGTATTTGCTTTTGTTTGAAGGTATATTTTTTTGTGTTTCTAATCATATATATATATATATATATATATATATATATATATAATGTAGTTTGCTTCCCATTTGGGGCACCTGACATATGAGTCAAGAAAAACTGATGTAATGGCGTCGGCTGCATGTTTTGTACCCCTGACGTCATGGAAGAAGGGACAGCAACTGACTCAGGAACCAAGACTTTGTTAATGAGGCCAACTGAGGGCAACCTGCCAGCAGATTATCCAAATGTAATGACTGCAACAGTGAATACACTCAAACATCTACATTTATGGTAAGTGTACACAACTGTACTTTCCTGCGTAAGGGGAAAAAGAGTGATCCCCAAAGGAAGCAGTTTTACAGTAAAGCCAAAAGTAAGGCATGCTTCGTGTGATGGTCTCATGGAGACATAACTTCTTTTAAAAATAAAATAGTCTTACAAACAGGGAGGTTCTCCTCACTTTGGCAGACTTTGCGTTCTTTGCCTCTTCCATTCCCCTGCTTACTAAACTAGGCTACACATGAGGAGAACTCAGTGCTACCTCCACAAAGTGTGGGGCAAGCTTTCACAATTACATCTGGCCACACAAGGCTAATGTCAGGCCTAAAAGGGGTTTATGCATGGTATACCTAAGACTTCCCTCTAATCCCAAGCCTTCCACTCTGCTGCTAGCAGTCTCAGTTATTGATCCTCCAGGGACTACTTCCGTTATATTCTTATTACAGTCACTAACATAAAGAAAGTAAATAAGCACTTGGACAAAATAGGAGGTTCTGATGGTACAAAGGGCTTCACTAGCACCCAAGACTGAAATCAAAGTCAGGGGTGCTATTCGTGGTCACAGATCACACACACACACACACACACACACACACACACACACACACACACACACACACACACACACTCCTGCACAAAAACCTAGGGGAAACCCACCCCTGCCCTCAGTGCCTAGCTATGGGAATAGGCATCACAGTCCCGTCCATCTAGGCCAGGGGATGGCACTGGTGGGCTCTGTGCATCCCGGGAGTGCTCTACCAACAAGCAGACAAATCTTCAGGAAATTGTAGGTGCCTTTAAGTGGCAGCCGCATCTGGAGGTTCCTCTTAGCATAGCCGAGGGATGCGGGACTCCACAGATGGAGCTGTTCGCCATCAGAAAAAACACACAGTGGAAAAAGTGGCTGCAGCACCAAATCCCCTTTCAGCCTAAGCTACAAACACTTTCTCATGCTCATGGACAGCCCTATTCATTTAGACTTTCATAACAGTGCCCTTCTTCGCAAGCCTCCCCAGAAAACACAGAAGAGTTCTCAGAACCTTGCTTATAGCATAGGTTTGGCCAGTTCTACTCTGATACTTTGTTCTCCTTGGCCTTCCTGCCAACCCTCTTCATGTAAGCTTGGAGCATACTTTCTTGCTCTGTCTATTAGCCAGAAGGTTACTGTATGGAGAGGCTGAACTGCCTCTGTTGCACTGGGTGCTAGTGCAGTGACTTTGGAGATGGAACATAGGTGATGGAGAGTTTTTTGATTTTGGCAACACTTACCCCCCCACCTCCCTGCATTAGCAAGTGCAGAACATCTTGGAAAAAGCTAGGAGATTTAGCCCCAGAACAGCCTGGGCAACTTAATAAGGTTTTCAAACTGGGGGTGCACAGTTCTACCAGGACCATGTCAGGGCCAAGATCCTTGTCAACTGGTCCTGCTCTTAAATCCTCTTTGACTAGGCCTTTCTTACTCATCGTGCAAGGTTCAGGTTTCAGCTGTTTCAGCCTACTTTCCTTTCTGCACCCCTACCTTTGCAAACCCACTGTTGGGTCCTTCCACTTCTGGACCCACAGAGGACCTCATATACCACCTTGCTACCTAAACCTCGTCTTAGAAAAGACTTAATTCGGACATGGAACTTTGCCTGCTTTCTATCTCTCTCTCTCCAGTTAGGGAATTTAACACTCTAGGTTCCCATGGCAGGGGAATCATTTTGATCATATTTTGTCCTGACAGGATCCCTCTCTCAGGTGTAATCCTCCCTTCAAGCTCAAGCTGGTCACTGATGTCTCATATCTAGCCAGGCATCTATCTTCTGTCTAAACCCACAGTACTGGGTGAAGGGTATCCTACATTTCTCAAACATCCATAGGCTGCTACCCTACTAAATGGCCACAATAAAACCCATCAGAATTTCTGACCAATGGAATGTTACTATTGCTATCTCCTATGAAGGAGATCCAGTATCTTGCAGACCATTTTCAAAGGGATTTCTGTGTCTGTACCCCCTTTTCTATAATCATCAGGGAAGGATTACTCCTGTAACTGTAAGGCCCCATTCTAGGGCAGCTGGGTCCTCTACCACCTAACTGAAGGGCATACCTACCAAGAGTGTGTGTGTGTGTGTGTGGGGGGGGGGGGGGGGGTGAGCTGTCAACTTCAACACACACTTTCACCGGGCACTATATCTGTTGGCCTTCCTCTGCTTCGGATCAGTCTTTGCCTATATTACCCTACAAAACTTACTTTTCTCAACATACTTCACCACCTCCCCTTTTTTCAGCTTTGTGAATCTTCCCACAAGTCAGGAATGCAACAGCGAAAAATGAAGAGCATACAACAGTTGTGTCCACTTATCATAAATTTAGATGTTCAAGTTTATTAACTGTTGCAGTCATCTTTCCCTCCCTTCTTCCCCCCATAGCCTACAGTGTGGCTATTACTATTTGTCATTTACCTGGGGTCCCTACTCTTCACTCCTGCTCCTGCTTGCGTGGGGATCCTTCACATATCTGTCTGGTATTGACCTGCTGCTCCTGTTGGGGGGGGGGGGGGGTTGAACTTAAAGGGGCAAGAAAACAACTGAGGTCATGACATTGGCGGACTCCACTTACACCCCAGCATACTGACTTCAGGCAAGGGCATGTGCCGGTCACAGGAGGAGGGAAGAATTTTACTCTTAGTGGGGCAGGTCAAGGGCTTCCACAGCAGGAAATCCCACAAGTCAGGACTGCAGCAGTGAATACACTCTCAAACACTTACATTTGTGGTACGTGTACACATCTGTGCTTTGCAACATAAATGTTTAAAGAGAAATACTAAAATAATATAGGAAATGGTGAAAAAACACCTACAAGTTCAAGAAAACTCCTACAAGTTGACTAACAGCCATTCACTTGAGACATTAGTACTCCAGTGCAAAGTAAGTGACAGGGAAGAGTAGAACAGAAAAAGAAAGATGAGGTTATCAGTAATGTTTAGCACATGGAAAGACTAAGTTGTCAGGGATGTGATAGAGTGGTTGGAGAACAAGTTAGGGGTGAGACAGGCGCAAGATATTTTGACCATTCTTTTTAATTCAGATGTGCATAAATCCTGAAATTTATAGGGAAGAGGATTCTATAGATTTACTGCATAATTAGGGTAGCAGGCACACTCCATACTTGTTTTCATTTATAGGAGTGATAACTCCACCAACCAGTGGACTGAGTTCACAAGGAGTGGTTTTCTGTTAGGATATTGGATGGGAAGAGGCAGTCTAAAGATATAATTTTATGGGAGAGCCTTAATTGTATCGAAGACAATTTGACTAAATTCTAGCCATTGCAGATCATGTATTGATAAACAGTGATGAGGTCCATCATTGTGGCAACTGACCAGCATGTGAAAGGAAAGGATGCACAGTGTGTAAGAAATCCATATACAGTAGACAGCCTGGAACTGAGAGTGAAAAGTGGTTGTATTTCATATAGTCTACCATGATTTTGATTAATCCTGGTATCAGACAGATTTGCACCTATATACTGTAATAAAGTAATTGGCCAGGTATTGGGTGAAAGTGAGGAAAGGAATGCTGTAAGCTATGAGAAAACAAAAAATGGAGAGGATTTTTCACAGGCTCTGATATTAGAATACAATGGGCTGAATAATGGTGTTAGAAAAATATTTCTTAAGGAGTGGGATAGATTTATATGCTTAACAGATATTGATGATTTAGCTAAAATCCCTAAAAAGGTAATATATAAAAACTCTCAAAACTTAGGAAACATTTTAGAAATTAAATATGGACGCAGTAAAAATAGAAATAAAAAAGGTACATACAAATGTGGACGTTGTAGTCAGTGTTGTCATGTGATACATAAGGAAGGGCATTATATAGAAAGTAGAAATAAATGGATAAAAAGTCCAAAATATTTCAACTGTGAGACCAAAGGAATAATATATTTAGCTTTTTGTGAAGTATGCAATTCCTTTTATATAGGAAAGACCGAGAGAGCCCTCAAAAGAAGGATTTATGAACACATGTATGACATTTCCACTGGAAAAGAGAGCAACGCACTTTATAAACATAGTAAAGTATGTAAGGAATACAAATATAAATTTTTAATAATCGAACAAATAAAGAAAGACATCAGGGGTGGACCATGGGAAGATAGAGTGGAATATAGAGAGTTGTGGTGGCAGTTGACATTGAATTCGGATAAATATCCGGGACTGAATGATAACATATCTATAATGCCATTACTAAGGTTAAGAGCAGCTAAGTTATAGTTAGAGGATGTAAATATGGATAACCACCACTGGATGTCGCTATTGTTTGTGTATACATATATATATATATATATATATATATATATATACATATATATATATATATATATATATATATATACATACAAATGATAACAATATTCCTATGTATCAGTATTTCTAAGCACTGTGACAAATTTTACATTTTAAAGTTTTTTCATACATATCTAATATGCTTTTTAAGAGTTATTTCAAAGTCTAAGTTATTTATTTATTTATTTGTTAAATATTAAATATTTATTATAATATTAATATGAAATGAATAACATTTGACTTTTATTAATTTTTATAAGATTTTCTGAACATCTTAATAAAATGACAATTATTTTTAAATTAAAGCATATTTACACAAAGATTTGGTCATCTCAAAGATAATATTGACATAGTTCATTAATTCTGTAAGACGAATTTTAATATGCTATCTCTAAGGAGAAAATAATGCACATATTCAAATTTATTGTTGCTATGTTTTTAGCTGTGGAGAAAAATGGAGGGAAGTATATTGGTTAAATGGTTAATTAATTGATCAATTGAATAATACTGATGTATATAAAAATGGAGGGTTGAATTATACTGGTCATCTGATGAAATCGCTTAACCTGACGAAAACGCTGTTTTTTCTTGTGTACAATCTGGTCAAAAGGCATTCATGTCTTTATACTTATTTTTATTTTTATTTTAATTTCTTAATAAACGTTGGAAACTAAGGAGTTGTGCCTTCACATTTCGCTTTGCTGACTCGTTTTGGTGTTCTGGTGGTTTTCAGCGTGTTTATTATGAGAACTAGATCAGTTCTAAGGGAAAAAGTGAAGAGCAGACTTTGTGGAGCCAAGAATGGTTTAAACCCAATTAAGTGGCGCTGCCCGATGCTGCGCTACGCCCAAAATCGCGCCAAAGCGGGTTTTATACAGGGGGACTTGAAAGAGCTAGAAATTGGCCCCAAACGGCCAATAGACTACCAGATTCTTGTGCTGGGAACACTCCTCCAGGGATAGATAGGCTGCTCTAAGCTCCCCACTGCCACTGGTGAACAAAGAAGCCTCCCTTTATCCAAGAAAGGAAATGGGCAACACAGGAACTTTCCAAAAGTCCAGAATACAGCAAAGCCTGTATTTGGACTACTCTAGGTCAGGAAAGACGGGAAACTAGGATAATTCTTTTGATTTTTTTTTTTCTTTTTTGCAACAAACAGCAGGAAAATGCAATAAATATGTAACACAGGCTAGTGCACTTGAGTGTGTAGCCTCAACAGGTAAATGCAACAAACAGGACAAACTTTAAAAGTGCAGGTGCAAAAACAACTTTAAACAGTTTAAAACAGTTCAAGAAGCAGAAATACTTGCAGTTTAGCTAGATCGGACAGTCGCCCAGGTAGTAGCAGGAAAAAATACACTTATCAGGTTAGCAGTCGCTCTTTTAGCCTCTCTGCTGCTAGCACCACTCTGCAGGACCACAAGGAGCTTGGCTGAGTAGTAACAAGCGCAAAAACTGTGCCAAAGCGGGTTTTATACAGTGTTGTCAGTTGAATCCTCTTATTTGTCTAATATGTGATTTGGCTTGATACGCCGCCGTTGGTACATCTTCATTGAGCTACACTTATGGCTCAAAACATTCTCTCTCCCATGCCTGTTTCCTGTAGATTTTTGAGAGGGGATCTCTGTATGGCCTACAGAGCCTCAAAAGAATCATTCCTATGTAACCTTTTGTACATCCCTAAAACAAGTACTATTTTAAATACCCTCTCACAGAAATCTAAATTTCCACAAAATTATAAATAGGTTCTGCTGATGAGATGAGAAATCTCTACCAGGTGATTTCTCTTTTCTGGAATAGACTTCCTTTGGATGTAAAACAAAGTAGATCCCTGACCCTCTTTAAGCATAACCTGAATAAATAATACTTTCCAGATCTGGCTCCTCAAACCTTCATTGAAAGTTGTCAAAGTTGGGTATTACGTCCTGAGTCTGCCTTTCAAGTCCTCATTGAAGTGGATTGTAGCTGGGTATTAATTAATTCACGTCTGTGGATATTCGAGATTTGGGATCTTGTGGTTAGGCTGCATATGCTCATTTGAATCAGTAGCTTAGTATTAAGCTCTTAACTCTGTGCTGCCCTTTATTTGCTCAACAACACTTAGCCACACTGGAGGTTGATTCCCCATCATTGGCCACCTTATTTCAACAACACTGATGTCCTCAGTAATAAGACTGGCCTTATTTTATTTCCAGATTTGATATATGTTACAGATATGTTAAATGGTGTCATTGGGACCACTCTGCCCAATGTCAATGCCTCCTTGATTGTCATTGTCATTGTTTTTTGTCGACTAGCCAGTTCTGTAGTCAACTCACTAGTTTGATTCATATCCCCAAACCACTTAGCTTTCATGATAGCCTTCTGAAAGTACACTGCAGATGAAATCCTGATGTACTGCATCCACCAGAATCATTTGTTAGCCTTGGATAAGAGGCCGACAGAGTTGCATCAGTTTTGGTTTATTCCACGACGAGTTACATAATTTTCTGTATCATCTTAGTATTATTCTAATGTTTGCTTGAAAGAATACATCCACATCTGCTTGACCATATAAACCATGTGCAGACTAGCACAGTGTTGGCTGAATCCTCTTAATCATAAGAAATTTTGCTTTAGTACCATATTCATAGTGATAACAAGTAATTCATCTTTAAAGTCAGGCCACAGTACCCAAAAATTCTCCCGCATTCTTTAAAAAATGTTTTCCCCTCACACCATGGAACTAGAGTGACTTTATGTACAGGAGTTTTCCACTGGCAAATTACCCAGGTTTAATCAGAGGAAATCTCCATATTCTAGTATACTGTTCATATTATGCTGTCTGCACATCAAGCTGGTTCTTCAGTATGGTAAAACATTTTTCCAGATATCAACCAAAAGCATTGTTCTTTAATGGTTTTACACCTAACTCTCCTAGCAGATTCAGTAACTGTTAGAAAGTTTTTGTCTGGAAACTAAATGTAACTTGTGTTGCAGTCAAAGAAGAACACAATAGCTGAAATGTAATTTCCTTTTTACTACCTGTTGTCCTTCCCTGTGTCAAATATAATTCTCGTGCAGGGCTGTTTTCAAAATAATATCCTCCAAACTAAAGCAGAATTTCGAATCAGATTATAAATGTAGGGAAGTTGATTGTTTTTAAGACTCGTACCCCCTTGATTTTATCCTTATGCACAACTCTGTGTTTAATGAGGTTTATCCAATAGCTCTATAAGAAATTAAAAGTAGATATAGTATATTGTTTTCTTATTTCATTTGGCAAACGTAAGACACTGCCATAATAGGTAAACTAATTAAGAATAAATGCTGTTAATAATTTTACAAATTAGAGACCTTAACTTTTTTATGTAGACTGCAATATGACATGAACATTCTGTCCATCCTACTGATGTCCTTCAAGGATGCATCTGCAGTCTTCACAAATGGGTTGTCCTGTCGTCAGGCAGCCCTTCGGTCGGCCGGATTCCAAAGTCTGGGTCTGGCTTCGGCTGGTGTCGCACTTCACCCGATGTCATTGCGGCAGTTCTTCGGGTATAAAGGCATCAGCCGACGCCATTTTCCTTAGTCTTTCTTGCCGCGTGGCGCCCGAAGCAGAAGCTGTTCGCAAGTGCCGGTCGGTCAGATCCAGAGATTACTACTACCGAATATTACTTCAAGACTTCTAAAAGCTAAGTACCCGTTGGGGACTCTTTCTTGCCTCAGCCGATGTCAGAGAAAGTGAATAACTGTTTATCTTGTGGGAAACAAATACCTCATAAAGATTTCCACTCCTATTGCATACATTGTTTAGGCCCAGACCACGGCGTAGCAGCTTGTCTAGCCTGTGCTTCTTTTAACCGACGGACGCTTAGACGCCGGTCGGAGTTTGCTGAACAGATTTTCGGCTCTGATTTTGCATATTATGCCGCCGGATCCTCCGACTACGCAGTACCAAAAACGCAAAGAAAAGGACCGACACTCGCGGTCCGCGGTTTCGCTGAAACCGTGGTTATGCATACCACGAGTGTCTCGGTTTCGTCTGAAACCGAGCAAGCGGTTCTTTCTTCAGCCGAAATCATTCCTTCTACCGAGGCCTCTTCTAACCTGGTAGAAACGGCTTCTGAAATCCAACCTTCTGTTGCGGTTTCACAGGATTTATCAGATACCATTCCCTGGATATTTCTACCCCTGCACGTGGAGCTGCTAGGCCTCCTGCAGCAATGTCTATTAAGGCCTTTGCCAGGGCTAAAGCAGCCAAAGCATCAAAACGGTGCCTGCCAAGCCCCCTCTCTCAGGCCCAGCACCAGCTCCCATATGCTTACTTTGGCTGAGGATCTCATCTCTTTAATCGTGGAGCCCAGCCTCATCCAGACAGGGCCTCTCCCTCCTCCAGAAAAAAGGCCTAGAGCAGAGCCCCTGAGCCAGTATCCACAGATGATTCCTCTGATGACTCAGAACATACAGACCCTCCTGAGGCTGCTTATTCTCCTTACGAAGACTCTGATGCTGAGGAGTCCATCCTTCAGCCTCTCCTCCTGAGGAATTTTCCTTTGGGGAAACCTTGCATGCTATGAGGGAACAATTTCAGTGGCAGGGCCAAGATTTCTCAGCCTCCAGAAAAAGGCTTAGGACCTTTCTACATTTGCCACAGCATAGGCCTTTAGCTATACCTCCTGTACTTTCTGTTGTTGATGATGCATTTAATGATGCTTGCACTGCTCCTGATTCATTACCTCCGGCTCCTGCTAAGCCCGATAGGTTCTACAGGGTCCCGGACACTCATCACCATTTATATAAGGCTCCTTTTGCAGATCCAGAGACTATCTCCCAGGGTCCTAAAGCCGTAGCAGCTACTTCCACTAAAACCCTCCCTCTGAAAGGGAATCCAGGTCCTTAGAGATGGGGTAAAAAGTTTACACCTCTGCTACTTTGTCAGCTAGAGCTTTGAACTGCCAATTTCATATGATTCAATACCAAGAGTTTATGCTTGACCAGTTGACTAAAAGCTGTCCTCTGAAGAATCTTTAGATAAGAAATATATTCAAGAAATGGTACATAACATACAGCAGGTTAGTAACCATTCTTTAAAATGTGGCTATGATGCACTGGAGGCTTCCTTTAGATCAGCCATGACTGGCACAGTTATCAGGAGGCATGCATGGCTGAAAGAACAGGCATTACCAGACCATGTCAAATCAAAGCTTTTGGATGCACCTATGGACAAGGTCAGTTTATTTGGTTCCCCTGCGCAACAGGTACTAAAAAAGATGGAAGAGAAAGCAAAATCTGTACAAACAGTGAAAGATTTCTTACAAGTTCAGCCTCCAAGGTTTAGCAGGAACTGGCCCTCCAAGAATTGGTCCTTTCCAGACTCCTCTAGGGCACAAAGAGGCAGGAATAGGCCGAGAGGCAGAAACCAAACCAGGGGTGCCTACAGGGGACGCCAGTGGCAAGGTAACAACCAGCGAGGCACGGATGCAACCACCACCACTACAACAACTCATTCACAGTGACTTGGCGGTGGCACCGCCTACCAGGGAACAACTAGAAGCACCCTTAGGCGGAAAGCTAACCTTATTTTCAAAGAACTGGCATTGCATCACAAGAGAAAATGGATTTTGCAAACTATAGACCAAGGTTACAGGTTCCATTTCCATACTCTACCAAGCAAAGAGGAATGCCAAACCTGCCACCTACTCAAAGGACAGAAGCTCTAAAGCAAATATCTCAATTACTAAGAATGAGAGCTGTGGAAAAGGTACCACCTTTGGAGCAAGGAAAGGATTTTACTCCAGACTCTTCCTGGTACCAAGAAAAGAAAACAAATGGAGGCCTATTCTAGACCTGTCCGCTTTAAACACATTCCTCATTGTTCCAAAATTCAAAATGCTGACCCTACAGCAGCTTCTTCCCATGCTGGGCAAGGAGTCTTGGCTGGTAACTCTAGATCTCAAGGAGGCATACCTGCACGTCCCCATAAGACCAATTTGCAGAAGATACCTCAGATTTCTTGCAGGATCAGAGCATTATCAATTCTCAGCATTGCCCTTTGGCTTATCTACTGCGCCCAGAGTGTTCACGAAATGCCTGGCATCAGTAATCGCTCATTGCAGACTTCAGGGGATTCAAATCTATCCCTACCTGGACGACTGCCTGATACAAGCGGACAACAAAATAAAACTAACAGAAGACCTACAAAGAGTCATTTACCTGCTGCAAGCCCTGGGATATACAGTCAATATAAAAAAGTCAAGGCTGATTCCATCCCAAAGAATAACCTTTCTGGGTGCAGAACTGGACACATCAAATCAAATGGCATCCCTAACTGCAGAAAAGAAAGAGCAGCTTCCTCTCTACTTCTTGGCATTAACAAAGCAGAACCATCTAACTGCAAGAAAAGTGCTGCAAGCTCTAGGCTTCATGGCATCCTGCATAATACTGGTCCCTCATGCCAGGCTTCATATGAGAAAGCTACAATGGTACCTAAGGAATTTGTGGTCTCAACACAAGCACAGTCTAGAAACCAAAATTCCAATGATTCCCTGCCTGAAGAAAGAGTTCCTGTGGTGGGCTCAGGCCTGCCAATCAAACTCAGGATTGCCCTTCTGCAAAAGCCAACCAAAACAAACCATCACGACAGATGCTTCAGACCTCGGTTGGGGGGCACACATGCTGGACAGGTGCATTCAAGGCCTATGGATTCAAGACCAGCTGCACCTGCACATAAATCTAAAGGAAATGATGGCAGTAAAATTGGCAATCCAGGCCTTCAAACCTTTTCTCCAAGAAGGTCAGCTGATGATAAGGACAGACAACACCACAGTTATGTGGTACATCAACAAACAGGGAGGCACACACTCATATCCTCTATGCCGGCTGGCACTGGACCTATGGGATGTGGCTCTGGGCTACAACATTCAGTTACAAGCAATTTATGTACCAGGGAAGGAAAACATTCTAGCAGACATATTAAGCAGAACTACCACAGATGCCCACGAATGGATGCTGCATCTGGACATCTTCAAAGCCATCACAAGAGAATGGGGATTACCACAAATAGACTTGTTTGCATCCCCACTCAATCACCAGCTAAAGAAATTCTGCACAAGGACGTACCACCCACTTGCTTGGAAGGTGGACTCCCTATCTTTCAGTTGGAAAAACCTGATAGCATACGCATTCCCACCACTTCCTTTGATGCACAAGGTGCTTCTGAAGATCAAAGAGGAACATCCGAGGATCATTCTGATAGCCCCAGACTGGCCAAGACAACATTGGTATCCATTGCTAAGGAGCATGTCCCGGGAACAAATATGGACACTACCCCTGATCCCATTACTGTTAACACAGAACAACTTCAACATCCTGCATCCAAACCTGAAAACTCTGCAGTTAACTGCCTGGAACATTACATGACAACAATTAACCTAAATTTATCCCAAAGGGTTAAGGACATAATCCTGGAGGTTCGAAGACCTTCAACAAGAAAGAATTATGCAGCAAAATGGAAAAGATATCTCACTTGGAGTACTGCAAAGGGGCAAGAAGTGACACTGGTGAACATAGCCAACATCCTGGAGTACTTGGCAGAGCTCTTCCATACAGGCCTGTCCTACTCTTCCATCAAGATACATGCCTCAGCTATTTCAGCAGAATACAGCTTGGATCCTCCTGTCTTCTCGCATCCTCTGCTCAGACAGTTTCTGAGAGGAATTAAAAATGTGAAACCTCCCCGGAAACCTCCATTACCAGCATGGGACTTGAACTTTGTACTAGAAAAATTGACACTTCCCCCTTCGAACCAGCAGCAACAGCAGAATTACAATACTTATCCTGGAAGACTGCATTCCTGCTGGCAATAACTTCAGCAAGAAGGGTCTCTGAACTACAGGCATTAATGGCAGTGCAACCCTTCCCGATCTTCCATCAAGATAGAGTGTCCATGAGAACAAATCCTACATTTATGCCTAAGGTGGTATCCAAAGTCTCTTTAAATCAGTCTATCCACCTTCCTACATTCTTCCCCAACCCAAAGAACAGGGGAGAAAGACTACTACATACCTTGGATGTGCATAGACAATTACGCTACTACCTGGACAGGACAAAAACCAATAGAAAAACTGACCAGCTTCTGGTAGCATATGCAACAGAGAAGGAAGGAAAACCAATTTCAAAACAGACAATCTCCAAATGGATAGGAAATTGCATTAGATTTTGTTACTCCTATCATGGAAAGAAAACTCCAGAGAACATCAGGCCTCACTCCACAAGGGCTACAGCCACTACCACAGCTTTCTTACGAGGAGTGGCTACCAAGGACATTATAGAGGCTGCTACTTGGACCTCCGTGCATACATTTGCCAAGCATTATAATTTACCTTTATACTCTAGATCCCGAGCTGGTTTTGCCACTGCTGTTTTGCAAGGGATCCTAACTACACCATAATCTCTACTCATTCCTCCTCCCTAGTTTAGCTATGGTATTCTACCCATTTGTGAAGACTGCAGATGCATCCTTGAAGGACATAGTACAGTTTTGTACCTACCATAAATGTAGATGTCCGATAGGAATGCATCTGCAGTCAGGATTACCCTCCCTCCTTCCCTCTGAGGTACTCCTAGGGTATTTGCCAACCTTCAGCTAGCTTGGGGGGGATCTATTATGGTGTATTTGTTTGTATATATGTACATACATGCTTATTTTGTGTGTTTGCTCTCTACTATTTGGAAACTTTGGCATTTATCCAAATTTAGCCATCCAAGAGGGCACCTGGCATCTGGGGCAAGAAACACTGAGGAAAATGGCGTTGGCTGATGCCTTTATACCCGAAGAACTGCCGCAATGACGTCGGGTGAAGTGCGACACCAGCCGAAGCCAGACCCAGACTTTGGAATCCGGCCGACCGAAGGGCTGCCTGACGACAGGACAACCCATTTGTGAAGACTGCAGATGCATTCCTATCGGACATCTACATTTATGGTAGGTACAAAACTGTACTTTCCTGCAATGTAATATTTTATTATTTAAAGGCTCTTGTAGGATACAGAGTGCATCCTGTATCCTTTTGTGGTTATTACTGTTACATCATTTGCATATGTCATAATAGGGACAGAACATTACTGAGCATATCTTCCATTACACTTCTGTTGGCTTTGTTATGGAGTGGTGTTATCTACGCCTATAAACACATTTTTTTTATTAAACTGCTGGGAGCATAGCATTGCTTAACACCACATTTCATTGGAACTGGTTTACAAGCAAACCACTAACCAAATGTGACAATATAGTATGTTTATAGATGGTACTACAAGCAACTTGAAAAGTATGACAAAGACATAAAGCTGCAGATGTTTTCACACAGCTTTGTGAAACATCAGATGTTTAAAAGTCTCATACAACTAATGTTGATCATTCCCACTGCTGCAGTAGCCCTTAAGCTGTATGGATTGCTTCCTGCCTAGGAAACAACTGTCCAGCTTCAAAAAGTCCGTACCCATCCCACACACATTCTTTCACTCTGATTGCCGATTGACTGCTGTTTTTGCTCCTTGTGAGTAGCCAGAGTGAAGATTTCTTCAGCACTTTCTTGACATTTTTAGAAGAAGCATCTCTCAGATTTCACAGGAGCAGCAGTTGGCAAAGAACTTATTTTATAGCAAATGCATCCCCTTTAGGGAACCCCTCCACTCAGAAATTCTTGACCTTTTTATAAAATATTTTGATGAAATTATTACTGTTAAAAAAAGATTTTGGCTATACAGGCATTACAGGCAGTAAATCCTGGTATGCAGAATACTTTACAGGTGGGGATATTCCTGTAAAATTATTCCTTCGGAAACAGAGAGGTAGGGCTTCTTCTGTAGATTCCAAAGCCCAACTCATTGTGAGTAAAACTATTTATCCTCGTGTGGAGGAATTTTCTTTGTCAGACCCTTGCCAGGATAAAAGAGGAGTTCTGTAGCAATAAATTGATGTTTTTCAAGCTGGCTGGTTGCTTCCTAGGCAGGAAACAACCCATATATTAATGTAGAAGTTAATGTTGGATAAGTTGTTGTCAGCATTGGAAGGGTTGGGACTTGAAACCATATGTCAACATGCATATGTTGAAAAGTAGATTTATTACCACCTGTAACATGATGTTCTATACTACTATAACAACATCTATGAATGAAGCATTGTCTGCGATGTAATTAATGTAGATTTAACTTCAGAATTTGACAGGGTCCTACACAAAACACTGCTCAATAAATTAGAAAAACTAGGTATTGATGTACTCTTGATAAGATGGATGGCTGTGTGACAAAAGGAGATACTACAACCCAGCTAGCTGGAATTTTGTCAATCAATATATGGCATTGGTGAATATTGAAATGATTTATACAAGATACTTGTGTTACAAATGTATTGGAGCTGTATGTCATGTGTACATCAGTCTGCTTGTACAGATTCGTGTGTTGAAAAGGGTATTTGCAGAGGGCTGTTTGAAATGTAGCCACAGATTACTCTACCGGAAGAGAACAGAAATGTACATGCAATGTATATTTTAACAGTGGAAACCGAAATACAGAAGGTTAACTTCAGAAAAAATAGCTGAAATTAAATTACTTTATGGGTAGGCAATAAAAGATGATATTTTTTTCAGTTTTCAATACATCAAGAGACACAATGTCTGTATTAGGAAACTTCCTGTATTGTCTTTAGGGTGAATTAATTACTAGTTTCGAAAGCATGAAGAAATGCAATTGTTTTATGACTTCCAGCATCTGCCAGAGATCTGAGGAAAAGCCCTTGTCTGTAAATTTTTACAAGTAGATGCTAAATACTGCCAGCTTCATCAATAGTTGTTTGGCCTGGGAATTAGCAGTCAGATGACATGAAATGATGTAATTCTGCAAGTTATCCCAGTAGTAATATTTGAGATATTAATATGAGAAGTCTTAGTGAGAAAGAGCATACTGTCTTGCACATGACAACAACTAGAAGATCCATTCACCACCTCTGCTTGCTGTATTAGTAAGTTCTTAGATTATAGTATAATTTTTATTATTATTATTTTACATTTGTTGACCAGGAGAGTCTGACTGGATACATGTCCATTTTCAGTGGAGGCACGGGGAGAAAAGCTCCACAGATTAAGAACAAACAACTGTGAGATTTCTACATAGCAAGCAAGCAATGTGAAGTTGTTCAGTCTCGACGTTCATTCTTTACTGATGGGTTCAGAGCCGATCCCTCAGCTCCAGTATGGCCAATTGCAAAGTTCAAGGTCTTCAAATAGCTCGAGGCCAAGTCCCTATCTCATGATGCATCTGTGAATTACCCCAGATCTAGTTTGCCACTGCAACAGATCAGAGGTTCTGAATTAGCCCAGGCCAGATAAGAAATTTTTTTTCATTAAAAATTCTATGAAAGTTTTTGATAGTTAGTACAGTTAGCTAGGTTTGTCTATAAAGCTCTTATAGCTTTTAATGTGCTATTCCCTTCCCTTTTACTATTTTTCAGATATTTCTAGTTGTCTTCTTTTTGGCCTAGTTAGTTGTAGTTCTTATAGGTGTGGTCTGTCTAGTTTTCAAGTTTTTTATGTAAGGCGTAACCTGTGTTTATATAGATATGCTTATTTCCTTTCCTTCTCTCCGCTTGCTGTGCTATTTTTGTGACCTTTTGTCACATCTCTTAGATAGTGGTGTGGTCTGTCTAGCCTTTTTGTATTTATAAGGCATAGTCTTTGTTAATGTCTAATTTACAGTGCACTCTACTTATTTAGATAACATTGTTATTCCAAGCAGCTATCTTGTTGGCATAGTCTGCTTTATGCGGCTTCACATATTATGTGTGTGTGTGTGTGTGTGTGTGTGTGTGTGTGTGTGTGTGTGTGTGTGTGTGTGTGTGTTTTAGCCTGTTTTTATTAAGGCTTACCTGCTATCCATTCTATTTGGGGAAAATTTACTATTGTTTTTTGCGTGGCAGTAAATATCTCTAACTTTATTATGGTGGATCAAGACAAGCACCCCAAATCTGGGTTCAAAAAGTGCCCTAAGTGTGGCCAGAAAATGTCAGTTACAGACAGTCACATCAACTGTGTTTATTGTCTAGGGGCTCTGTATTTGCAAGACAGTTGTGCCATTTGTCATTCCTTCTCCTCTAGGGTCCTGCAGGAAAGGAAGAGGAAACTAATCAATAGAGGCTTGTTGAAGCCTTCCTTTCAGGAAGCTTTGAGTGACCAGGATGGTTCCAGTTGGTCTTCAAAGTCATCCAAGACATCGGACTCAAAATAATCGAAGAAGTCATTGACTAGTCTCCACTGCCTTCGGAGCTGACAGTCTGTTCTCTTCGGAG
Organism: Protopterus annectens; assembly: GCF_019279795.1. Lineage (NCBI taxonomy): Eukaryota > Metazoa > Chordata > Ceratodontiformes > Protopteridae > Protopterus > Protopterus annectens. Next base: position 1,518,811,312 of record NC_056737.1, on the reverse strand, counting down.
ACGGTCCCCTGTGTTGGAGCTGGTCTCTGAAGCTCCTAAGAGTCCTATTCTCCAGTCAGTACCACTTTCGGTAAGATCGTCTCGATCATCTATCAGCCTGTCGGATCTGGACTTCGATCATGTGGTACAGAAGCTGTTGTCTGCACCGGCATTAGCCAAAATGTTATCAGCTTCGACTCAAATGGCTTTGGAGCTGAAGACCTTTGCACCGACTATTACTATTCCTCCTCTGAGCCATGCTGTTCCTTCAGAGCTGGAGGAGGCAGACCTGATGTTAGTGGAACCCTTGGAGCCGACGCCTGCTCCATTGTCTTCGGCTCCATGTACTCTGACGTCCTCAGTGCGAGTCGAGGACTCTAGGAACCAACACACTGTGCTCAGGTCCGGGGAGGACAGTTGAACCGACTTGCCAGTTCCGGCTTTGCCTCTTGGGGCCTCCGCTCGGATGAGCTTGGCTCCTACCTAGGGCTCGGAGCCCACTGTCCCGGTGCCAGGGGTGTAGATGGTTTCCTTGGATCTGTTGGCCCCTCACATCGGAGCAGAGGTGCTTTCGATTCCATGAGGAGAGTCATGTCTCCCAGGACATCCTTGACCTTGGGTCTGCCCTCCTCCTCCTCCCCAAAAGTGCCTGTATCTGCTTCTGCATCACACGTCCTGACCAAGCTAGAGACCCAGAACCTCAGAAAGCCCAAATGGGTGGCCCCCTACTCTTCCCGAGACCTCACCAGAGGGCCCCACTGATGAGGTTCCCAGGAAGAGATTGTGCAAGGGGAAGCACCTAGACTCCCCACAGGAGTCTCTTACATCGGATACTGACTTAGATGAGTCAGAAGGGTGCCCATGGTTCCCCTCTTAGGATATCTCATTCACTGAGATACTTGAGATCCTTAGGCAGAGGGGTGATTGGCAGTCCAAAAGCCCTACTGAGGATTAGTCAGTTCTCCTGAAGGCTTTTTGGTCTCAGCCCTCCACCTCTTGGGTGACTCCGCCCTTTGAGCTGATTCAGCTGGTCTCATGAAGGGAGCGGGAGTCTCCATATTCTATGGAGCCTGTCCCCAGGAGGCCTAATAAATTTATTTCAGCCACAGTTGACAAAACTTTTTCAACTAAAGGTGTTCCGGTTGATGCTATGGTGGTGGCGGCTGCTACCAAGAAGGAAATGTCTGAGACTTCCTAGTCTATCAATCCTCCTAACTCCAGGATTATGGATAGATATGGGAAGCGCATGTTCAGTTCAGCAACCTTTGCTCTCCATTCGCTGAACTACTTAACCCATTTTACTAGGTTGCAAAGAGATCGCCTTAAGGAGTTGGGAGATGCTCTTCAGGGTACAGTAGCTGCGGCAGCTTCTGACAAAAGTTATTTCCCAGCTTTCTACCCTAAATTCTATTGTTAACTCTTCAATGCGCCTCATATCTTATGCAGTTGATGGAACGAGTAGGGCAGCGGGTACAGGAATTGCTCTTGGGAGATATTCCTAGATGCGCTTGTGTCCTTCACGGAACCTTTCAAGTCTTCCTTTGTGAACACTCCCTTTGATGGCTCATCCCTTTTCTGGCCTAAAGTGAAGGAGACCTTAACCATGTGTGAACAGGACAGTCTGCTGTCAGGGTCCGTTTATCCACCCCTACCCAACCATACCTTAAAGATCAAAGGGGAAGAAAAATGTGGTTCCAAAAAGCCTGAGGAGCCTTTCAGGACACACTTGATGAACCCCCCCTCCAGGGGCAGAGAAGGGGGGTAAGAATGGAAGATGCCGCCCTCACGGCAGAGGGGGTCCGCAACACTAGGGTGACAGAGATCACTTCTCAGGGACACCCTACCAGCTTTCCTGAGAGGAGGCCCGACTGTCCTGCTCTGGAGGCAGTCGGGGGTCACTTATTTTTGTACCCAGACGACTGGCTCAATATAACAAAAGACAGCTGGGTACAAAGTATCATTTCCAGAGGATACTTCATACCATTCGCCACACCCCCTCCAATCATAAAACGAATCCCGGATGTTCCACCCAGTTACAGGGATCAAGCAACAGTAGAGGTCCAAACGTTGCTAAGAAAGAGCCATCTGACCAGTCCCAGCAGACCAGACAAGATCCGGAACTTACTCAAGATTCTTTTTGGCTCCAAAGAAAACTGGGGACTGGCGACCCATATGGGACCTCAGCAGACTGAACTAATATGTAAAGAAAGAGACATTTCAGATGGTCACGCTTCAGTCTATACTTCCCTTTTTAGGGAAAGACAACTGGATGTGCTCGATAGATCTCAAGGATGCGTACTACCACATTAAAATGGCCAGACCATCCAGGGATCACCTGCGCTTCCGACTCGGAGCCAGTCACTGTCAGTTTTGAGCCCTGCCCTTTGATCTCACTACAGTCCCCAGAGTGTTCACCAAATGCATGGCAGTGGTCCCGGCTCACCTGAGGCATCTAGGATTTCAGGTGTTTCTGTACCTAGATGATCGGTTCCTTACCGCCACCACCAGGCATCAACTCACTCAGGCCAGGGAGTCCACTCTGTCACTCTGCAATCATCTGGGCATTACAATCAACTCAGAAAAATCTGCCTTGTCACCATCGCAGCATATTGTTTTTATAGGGGCAGAATTGGACACCACTACCACCACTTTAAGGCTTCCGGTAGAAAGAGTCTCTCTTCTTTGTCAACATGTCAGCATCCTGATATCAAAGGACAGAGCACCAGCATCGGAAGTTCTGAAAGTATTAGGCATGATGGCAGCAGCAATTCTAGCCATACCACTTGCTCGTATGCACACGAGAATACTTCAGTGGCTATTGTTCACTCAATGGTCTTACCAAGAGCTCCCCATGAATCATGCCATAATGATCACAAATTCTTGCAAGAAGGACTTTCAGTGGTGGTTGACTTCACTTCATGTCACGATAGGATGCCCACATGTGCTAGCCCCTCCAGCGGCCGCAGTGACCACGGACACTTCCCTGATTGGGGGGGGGGTGGAATGGGGGGCATTTTCGGGGAAAGACTGCCCAAGGCACATGGACCGATCAAGAGACACATCTGCATATCAATGTCCTGGAGATGAGAGCAGTACTTTTGGCGTTGCAGTACTTTCAGGACTCTCTCCCTCTGGCTGCGATTGTGATTCAGACAGACAACATGTCAGTGGTCTGGTACTTGAACAAACAAGGAGGAACCAAGTCTTACCCCCTTTGTCAAGAGGCTCTCAGAGTTTGGCAGTGGGCTGTTTACACCCAGAGCTTTCTGTTGGCAATGCACATCCTCGGGAGATCCAACGTGATAGCAGACAAACTGAGCAGGGCAATCTTGTTGCCCCACGAGTAGTCCCTCAAGAAATAAATTGCAGACAGGATATTCCGCAGGTGGGGCCAGCCTTGCTGTGACCTTTTTGCCAGTCACATGAACACGAAATGCAGAAGCTACTTTGCCCTGATTCCCCCTCCGGGAGAAGCCCCAAGGGACGATCTCATGCACGATTGGCCTCTCTATGCATTTCCACCAATCCCGTTGATACCCAAGGCTCTACAAAAAGCAAAATCCATGGGAAGGACCATCATTCTTATAGCCCCTCATTGGCCTCATTATATTTGGTTTCCCTTCCTTCAGACTCATCTTTTGGAGGATCCTTGGATCCTGGACCCAGTTCCAGACCCTTTGACACACCCGTCTGGGGACCTTCATCCTTCTCTGCAGTCCCTGAAGCTGACAGCTTGGCTGCTCCAGTTCCCATCATAGCCAGGTTCCATAACCTTTCCAATGAGACAAAACAGATCCTTTTGTCCTCTCACAAATCTTCTACCAGAAAGCTATATCCTGGCAAATGGAAGAAATTTTCTATATAGGCCTCAAAAAATAATATTGATCCTTACCAAGCTCCTGTGGCTTCCATTTTAGAATTCTTGACTATGATTTTTAATGAAGGAGCTGCAGCAGCAACAGTTCGGGTACAATTGTCTGCTAATTCTAATTTTCATCTTGGATTTGAAGGTTTAAATATCATGTCTCACAAGTTATCCAAAGCATTTCTCAAAGGGACTTTTCATATGAGACCTCCTGTGAAATCTCCCTATTCTCCATGGAATCTAAATTTTATGCTTTCACTTATAATTCTCCTGCCATTTGAGCCAGCTTCTTCTTGTGATCTCAGATGTTTGTCTTGGAAGACCATCTTTCTGGTAGCTATTACTTCTGCCCACAGAGTGTCAGAGCTTCAGGCTTTATCCATCAAGCCTCCCTATTTGATATTTCACCCTGACAGAGTATCACTTAGAACAAATCCCTCATTCTTGCCCAAAGTTTGCACTGAAACCAATCTCAACCAAGTTATTGATTTGCCAGTTTTCTTCCCCAGTCATTCTAACAATTTAGAGTATATGCTGCACAAAGTAGATGTTCACAAACAGCTCAGATTCTATTTGGATAGAACAAAAGATTTTGGGAAATCAGACCAGCTTTTTGTTTCATTTTCAGATTCCAGGAAAGGGAGACCATTGGGTAAAACTACTCTGTCTAAATGGTTATCTGTTTGTATCACCTTTGCCTATTCAGCTGCCAATATACCTTTGCAACACAAGATTAAAGCTCACTCAACCAGATCAGTTTTTACGTCATCTGCCTTTTCTGCCAGACTTCCTATTGATACCTGTTTAGCAGCCACTTGGTCAATACCTCGTACTTTTATCACTCATTGCAAAGTTGACAGGGCCTCCTTTGGATCCATGGTCCTGAGAAATATACTCCCGTGAGCCACCCTAGAGTGATGGTGCTTGGGATGCTACCCATCAGTAAAGAATGAACAGCGAGATTGAACAACTTCACATAAAGAAGTCATATACTTACCGTAACGTTCCATGTGAGTTGTTCCTCTCACCTTCATAATAATGTCCCTCCCTCCTACCCCCTCCTGGGCTGATAGATGACCGAGATGCTGGTTCCATCCTGGCTACTCAAACCTTCTCTTCCTTTTCTTTAGGAATGTAGAATGACCTATGGTACTAGTATATGCAGCAAACAAGATATGAGGTCATTCATAGGTACATCATGGGATAGGGACTTGGACAAGGCGAGATGAACAACTCACATGGAACATTATGGTAAGTACATAACTTCTTTTTCATAGGAAAACACAGGATTTAACAAGATTCCATAGTTTTAAAGTTACAAAGTACAATATTCATTGGTAGTCACAAGTTTTAACAAAATTCCGTAGTTTGCTAGAGTAAAGTAGTACTTAGAATGTGCAGGTTTCCAGTAATAACATTGATTGAGACAAATCTAAGTAAAAGTGGGTGGGAGTGGATGTTAGAGTTAGTTTTGTGAGATGTGGTTGGGTTTAAAGTTGGAATGTGTATAATTGCTGACTGTTGGTGTCGGTGTTTGCAGGTGAGGCACTATAAGGTGGAGTCACAATTTTTCTCGAAGGGATAGAAATGAAAAGGTGCACGAGAGTGGGTCAGAGGGTGTGTATGATATGGGTCAACCTGTTGGGTAGCAAGGGCATAGCCATGCAAGCTTTAGGTGTTATTTTAGTAAATTTTTGAATGTAACCATTGAGTTGGCTGAGGTAATAGCAGAAGGTAATGAGTTCTAAATTTTACCGATGTTGGGGGGTTTTGAGGAAGTAGTAGGAGTTTCTGAGCAAAAGAAAGCTGATGGAATGAGAGGAGATTTGGGAATGTAAGCCAGTTAATTTGATTTAGTGAATGACAGTGGTGGGCACGGTAGGGGGCACCAGTAGCAAATCTGGCAATTTGATTGTAGCAGATGTTAAGCTTGGCCATTTCAGTTTTGGGTAGGTTGGTGAAGAATGGGAACTGCGTAGAGCAATGTGGAGAGGAGGTGGGTTTGAGCTATGGTTGTTCTAGCAGGTCGGGTTAGAAATGGTTTGTTTTTGTAAAAACTGCCCATTTTTTGTGAATGGTTTTAATAGTTTGCTTTATATGTAGATCGAACTTGAGGTTGTTGTCAGTGGTCACTCCTAGCAGTTTAGTATGAGTGTCTGGAGAGCTGATAGTCCCATATTGTGTTGGGCATTGAGATTGATGTGTTTGGTTTAAATAGCAACAGTTTGGTCTTTTTGGGATTAACCAGGTTTCTGAAATTTGGAAGGCTCTTTGGGTAATGGAGAGGAGTTTGTGTGGGTTGTTGGCTGAGCAGATTAATAATGAGTCATCAGCATATTGTACAACAGTTGCATCTTGGCATATGCTGTGGAGATCATTTAATGAAGATGGGGAATAGAAGGGGTCCCAGAATCGACCCTTGTGGGACTCCTGTGGTAATAGGCAGCAGTGAGGATAGGTTGTTGTCCCATCAAACTGCTTGTCTACCATGTAGATAGTTTTGGAACTAGACTAATGTGTGATCACTAAGGCCAAGATTAGTAAGGGAGTGGAGTATATATATTTAAGTTTTGAGAGTACTTGCATGTTTATTTGGTGACACTGTGGGCCACCCCTAATAGCCTTGCTCTTGGTCATACTACCATTTGTATTCGCATTAATATTTCTTTGGACACCCCTTGTTAAGGGCCTTAAAGTAGCTAAAACAAGGTTCTGGTAGCAGTCATACCTACCTTTTAGTCTAGGCAGAAGGGGGCATAGCTAGTAAACGTGTGCCAGCCTTTCTCAGGTGTGTGCATGTGTAAAAACAAATATCAGTGTGTGTGTGTGTCAGCTACTTGGGCAGGGACATGAAGCACTAGTTGGACAGAGAGAGTGTTGAAGGAGTTGGCTTAGAACCCTGGCTAAGATCTCAGCTCTACAGCTGTGCCAGTGAGGAGTCTTATTGGGGATCTGGAGAAAGAGGGAGAAACCAGCCCCAGACTGACTGGTTTCTGTGTGCTCTTAAGGGAAATTGCACTTGATGCAGAGAGCTGCATCTGGAAATACTGTGTGTACCTGTTATCCTCCCAGTGAACATCCCCCACTGTTGCCAGTGGTGAGGATTGAGGCTTCTTGATTACTGGTCCAGTGGAGGGGTCGTCACAATCTGCATGGCTTACAAATAGGGCATGACAAGTATCATACAGCAACTGGACAGGTGAAATTAGAGGTTACAGCCAGGATGTCGCACAGGGCTGTGTCCTATGCCCATACTTGTTTCATTCAGATCTATCCTTTTCTTCTGAGGTGTTCTGCAGTCTGTATGCAGATGACTTGAAATTGGATAAACTGATTACACGTGTTAGTGATAGGGCATGTCTGTAAGAGAACTTGACTAAATTAACCATTTGGACATAGGGAAATGTGCTGATAAATGCATCAGAAACTAACCACAAGTGATATGGGGGAGACAAATTGACAAGCACACCCGTTTGCCAGCATGATGCACTAGAACTTCTCCAGGTGCAATTCACAATTAGCAAGACATCCATCCAAGTTATAAGCAGCTATAGACCCCCCCCCCTCCATGACTCGGGACACTTACTCCTCCTACCTGGACTTACTTGAGTCCATCAGGGTACCCCTTAACACTGTGATCCTTGGTGATTTCAACTACCCCACCATAAACTGGGTGAACTATTCCTGCTCTAAGGCACTCACCCAGTGATTCATTTCTAATGCACTAGACCATCTTGTCTCATCCCCCACAAGGGGAGATAGCATTCTAGACTTGGCTCTCACCAACATGGGCGACCGCTGCATCTCCCCCATAGTAAGTTCTTTCCTGGTGAGATCAGACCATCGGTCTGTCTCATTCCAAGTGTCTTTCTCAGCCAACCCCCACTCCCACTGAACAATATGCCAGTGCAGTATACAAGCACCTGTACAACTGCATGGACTCAGCTATACCCAACAGAACTAAAGCATGCTCCTCAAACACAAACCTGTGTGGTGGACATTCTCTATCAACAGGTTTTACAACAAAAGGAAGAAACTGTTGTCCAAGGGTAAAAAGGAACAAATTCCTCATTGGAAAAACTCCCTCCTTAGCCTCAACAAGCAAATTAGATCACAAGTGAAAACCTCCAAAGCCAATTATGAATCAAAACTAGCCTCCAAAACAAAGGTTAACCACAAAGCCTTTTTCAGTTATGTCAGAAACCTCCATGGCAAAGCCCAGGTTTGTTCCAAATTAGTTATTAATGGTACCACTTACACTGATACTGTTGACATGGCCAACCTGCTAGCAGACAGTTTCAGCACAAACTTCACCCCCCTGCCCCCCCCAAAGGCCCATTCAACATCCCCGATACTTGCCTTGCACCTCACATCTCCATAGATCAAATGTTAAAGGCCCTATCCAAGGCAAAGAACACCGCTTCCATGGGACCTGATAGTATCCCAGGCTGTATTCTGTAACATCTGCAGCATGAACTAGCCTCGCCATTGAGCCTCAACCATAGCCTAAGTACAGGCTTCATTCCAGCAGAGTGGACAGCTGCTATTGTCCTCCATTTGCACAAAAGTGGTGCCACTACTGACCCTGGAAACTATCGCCCCATTAGCTTGACTAGTCTGATCTGTAAGGCCATGGAGTGTATTATTGTAGACCTCATATAAAAGGACATAGGCAATCTCCAAGCACTTGACCCCACCCAGTTTTGTCAGGAGCAGATCTTGCCTGTTGAACTTGGTTAACTTTTTTGAGACCGTCACCAAGGCCCTTGATGAGGGAAAGTCAGTATATACAGCTTACCTTGACTTGGCCAAAGCCTTTGACACAATCCCCCACTCAGGAATCATCAAAAAGCTAACAGAACTTGGCGTAAGTCCCTTTCTCATCAGGTGGGTGGCCAGCTATCTCACTGATAGGACCCACAAGGTCAAAATAGGTGCCATTACCTCCGACAGCAGACCTGTCACTAGTGGTGTCCCCCAGAGATCTGTCTTGGGACCCCTATTGTTTGTCGTGTACTTCTTAGAGGTCCAGGCAAAGACAAAAGGACTGTGGCTGACCAAGTTTGCGGACGACTGTAAGTCGGGTACTGTCATTGACTCTCCAAATGATGTTAACATACTTCAAGAGGGTCTCACAGCAACAAATGACTGGTTCCAAAGTCATGGCCTTAATACATTTTTTTGCATTTAACTTGTAATACCATTCTGCAAAAACACGGCCCCTACTGATTGCCACATTAGCAGCAATCCCCTAAGCACACAGCCTGTGGTGAGGGACCTGGGAACACAAGTTGACAACAATCTCACATTTGATCATGTAGCGACAGTGGTCAGAAAAAGCCTTTTACTTGGTTCATCTCATAAATAAAGGGATTGCGTCCAGAAAAAAAGGAGGTTATTACCTCTCTGTACTCCTCCCTCATTAGGCCAATAATTGAGTACAATGCCCCGTTTGGTATGTACCTTTCCAAACACCTGCACCAACTGGAAAGGCCACAGAAATACCTCACAAAGAGAATCCATGATCTCCAACACCTGTCCTATGTGGACAGGCTCAAATCACTATCTACTCTGTCTCATACAGATTGCTCAGAGGTGATCTGTGTCTTGCCTATAAGGCAATGTCATACCCTGCTGTACTAGAGATGCTCCATATCCGTAAGTCTAACTCCTCGCGTAGTACCCGATCAGAAGGCCTGCTGTAGAGACAGGTTTGTCTCCCAAAGGCTACCCCGTCTCTGGAATAGACTCCCCATGCACTTCAAACAAAGTACGTCACTGACCCTCTTCAAGCGCAACCTTGATGAGTGAATGGACAACCACAAATTTGTCCCAGGGTTCTACCTATGTCCCTCACTGACGGGGGCGACAGGTGCTGATTATGGTTTCTCTTTTGGAGATAAACTCTTGGCTAGGCTTGTAATGGCCCCAGAGCCATTAACCTAGTAATGTCCTGTGATCCTGTGATAATACAGCACACAGTGATTCAAACTTGTAGATTCATTCATTGATCTGGGTATATAGGTAGGTCCAGCTTTGAGTTTTTCTAATCATGTCAACCATTTACTTAATGATAGTTATCGAATTGTAGGTTGTATAAAAAGAGTTATAAATTCTAGGAAATCAGAAATGAAGTCCGTGTTTAAGTTATGTTAGACCCAAATTTGAGTATGGAATTAAAATATGGAAACCTTATGAAAAAACAAACATGAGTAAACTGGAAAGAGTACTGCAGAAATATACCAAGGGCTTCCTTGGATGTGAAAATGTAAGTTATTATGAAAGACTAAAATATCTGAACTTGTACAGTGAGTTATTCAGATATATAGGGCATTTAGAGACAACTACCTCTGGAATAGTTGGGATTATCAAAAAGTAGTACAGAATCATCAAACAACTTATTAGAAGAGTCTATAGGAATGAGAAGTGCACTAATTGCTTTTCTGAGAGAGCAGGTGAAGTATTGAATAGACTACCAAATTGCATTAAAGCAAGCACTAGTTTAGATAAGGACAGCCTGGACATGTATTATGTGAATAACTATGTTGGCAGGCTGGAAAGGCATTAATGCCTGTACTTGAAATATTTGGATGCATGTGGGTCTATGTCATAGGATCTAAAGTTCAAAAGACAGAAAACCAAAATATCTAAAACGGAAATTTGCCCATTCGCCACGGTTATGTGATTTTGGAGTTGATGTATATAATTAGGGGGTGGGTGGTTCAAAGGGGCTTGCCCCCTTACATTAAAAAAAAAATTCACTATTTTGGTTTTCAGTCTTTAGAACTTCCGGTCGTATGACACAGACCCATGTATGTATGTAAGGGCTACTGCAGCAGTGAGGAACTCAACGTTATGAGAAAGTGCAACTTACTCAGCTGTACTTTGCCATCACTAGAAGTCCTAATATTGCCAGTAATTTTCCTAACTTTAACTATTCTTTAATGTTTTTCTCTTTAATAACAAACGTCTCTTCTTCCACAGTTTTTACTTCAAGAAACTTGCAAGGAACTTGGTCTCCAGTTATCTAAATTGTAGCTTTTAATCTAACTGTTCAAAAACCTGTCTCATCTGTGAACCTTACAGAATGCCACTTATTTAGGACATGAACAAAACCATCCTTTTCATCATCCAGCATATTCAAGTATAAGTCATACTGAACAACATAAGTTCCTGAATTAGTGTGTGTGTGTGTGATGATCAAAGTAATATTCTCTTCAGATTTGATAAAATCATTTAAAAACTGATCTTGTCTGAGATGTTTGACATGCCAGTCTTTCATAGTTAGTACCAACTAAGCATCACTGCCATAAATTCCTCTAGCACGTGGTGACCCCCTCACTGTGGTGTTCTGTTTGCACCCATTTCATCTTGTAAACAGTTAATAACTGCTTCCATTCACTCTCCTAACCAAAGTACCTAAATAGAAGTTATGTCCTTACCATAACGTTCCATGTGGAGTGTTCATCTCGCCTTTGTTCTTACACATGGGTTCGGAGCCGATCCTCGGCTCCGTGCCGGCCTCTTGCAAGCTCTGCATCGAGAAGAAGCTCGAGACAATCTAATACCCACAATCCCCCTCTGCCTTTACCTCAGATCTAGTTTGCAAGCAAACCAATCTCCAGAGAGAGCACATTCATGCTTACATCACATATGTCCAGAAATAAGAATTTATACATAACTATATATATATAGTAAGACAAATAGACATATATATACATATATATATATATATATGTCAACTATGTACACAATAATTGTAGAAGCAGTAGCAGGATGATCCTGGCCAGGCATCAAAGAACGTTCTTCTTAGGGCGGGAGGGTGGGAATGTAAGAACAAAGGTGAGATGAACACTCCACATGGAACGTTATGGTAAGGACATAACTTCTATATGTGATAGTGTTCAATCTCGCCGTTTGTTCTTACACATGGGTAGCGTCCCTAGCTCCTTGTTCCTGAGGAACTCACGGAAGGACGTTCTTGAGCACAGTGGAACCAAAGGTTGCCCTGTCCCTAGAAGCCTTGTCTACCTTATAATGAGAAATAAATGTATGTGGCTTAGACCAAGTAGCAGCCGCACAAATAGCGTCCAGTGGTAGGCGGGCTGCATGAGCCAAAGATGTAGACACTGACCTTGTGGAATGTCCTTTGGGTTTGTGCAAAAGAGTTTGATTTGAAGAATCGTAGACATAGATTATACAATCTGTTAACCACTTAGAAAGAGTTCTTTTGGTAACTGCTAGTCCTTTCCTGCTATCAGCAAAAGCCACAAAGAGTTGATCAGTTTTTCTGTGATCTTTTGTTCTATCCAAGTAAAATCTTAGTTGTCTGTGAACATCTAATTTATGCAACATGTACTCCATTTTGTTGGAGTGATTTTTGAAGAAAGTGGGTAATTCAATGGACTGATTAATATTGTTAATAGAACACACTTTAGGGAGAAAAGATGAATTGGTTCGAAGAGAAACTCTGTCATGAAAGATCAAATAAGGGTGCTTGATGGAGAGAGCCTGAAGTTCAGACACTCGCCTAGCGGAAGTAATGGCTACCAAAAATAGAGTCTTCCAGGACAAAAATTTTAATGGGCAAGAAGAGGCAGGTTCAAAGGGGGGCAACATTAATTTAGATAACAACAAGTTTAGACTCCAAGGTGACGTAGGAGATCTGACTGGTGGTCTAATATGGAAAACCCCTTTTAGAAAGGCTTTACAAAGTCTGTGAGCCATAATAGGAGCCACATTCTTCCACATGGAAATTTGAAATGGCTGCCAATTGAACTCTTAGTGTAGCAGGAGAAGCACCCTGATGGAATAAGTCCGTTAAAAACTCTAATATATTATTCAAGGAGCTGTAAAGGATCCACTTGGTGTGTATTTGCCCAGAATACAAATCGCTTCCATTTACTAGAATATGTTTTAGTAGTGGAAGCTTTATGAGAAGCCACCAATATATCCTGAACTGCTGGCGATAAAAGATCAGACCTGGCTAAGTTGGGAATTGGAGCAGCCAAGCTACTAGATGGAGGGACAGGAGCGCGGGATGGGGAGCCCCTGACGAGTGAGTCAATAGATCTGGCTCTGGGTCCAGAATCCAGGGTCCCCGAATGCAGTGAGTCTTCAGGAAGGGAAACCAAATTTGACGAGGCCAGAATGGGGCAGTGAGGATTATTGTCCTGTGTAGGTTTCTGGCTTTCTGGAGAAACTTTGGAATCAGAGGAAATGGAGGAAATGCGTACAGGAGTCCCGGGGGCCAATCGTGAACCAGTGCGTCCCTGGGGACTTCCCCTGGAGGGGGTAATAGGGCAAAGTAGCTCCTGCATTTGGCGTTCATTGGAGACGCAAACAGGTCGCAGGAAGGCTGGCCCCACGTGCGAAAAATCCTTTTCGCTACTGACTGTTTTAGGGACCACTCGTGCGGTAGCAGAATTGCTCTGCTTAGCCTGTCGGCTATGACGTTGGATGACCCCTGAATGTGCGTTGCTATTAGAAAGCGACCCATGGACTCCGCCCACTGCCAGATTCTCATGGCCTCTCTGCATAGCTGATAGGATTTGGTTCCCCCTTGCTTGTTTATGTACCAGACTACAGACATGTTGTCCGTCTGAACTGCAATAGTTCCCAGAGGAAGAAGGGGAGCAAAGTGTTGCAACGCTAGAAACACTGCCCTCAACTCTAGAACATTGATGTGCAGATTGTACTCCAAATTGGTCCATTCGCCTTGGACTGTCTGTCCCTGAAAGATGCCCCCCCACCCTATCAGGGAAGCGTCCGTGGTCACCGTAACTGTGGGCGTGGGTAGCACAAATGGTCTCCCCTTGGAAAGGTTGCACGTTTGAAGCCACCAGTTTAGATCTGTTTTGCATGTCTTCATTATAAGAATCTCATGTGTTAGAGGTAGCTGTTGAAACGACCATTGTGCAAACAGTAGCCATTGTAGAACTCTCATGTGCAGCCTTCCCAAGGGTATTGCAATAAGGGAGGCTGACATGAGTCCCAACACCTTCAGTACCAGCTTTGCTGGAGATTTCCTTGACAAGAGTAGAAGACGTATATGAGTCTGAAGTGATAGTATCCTTTCTGGGGGAAGTCTTAGAATTAACTGACGTGTGTTTAATTCTGCTCCTATGAACAAGATATTTTGTGATGGCTGAAGTAAGGATTTTCCGAAGTTTACGGAAATCCCTAGGTGAACACACAGTTGAAGAGTAAAGTCTCTAGCCTGTAAAAGTTGACGCTGGGTGGTGGCAGAAAGGAGCCAGTCGTCCAGATACGGAAACACCTGGAATCCTTGGCGTCTCAAGTGAGACGCTACCACTGCCATGCATTTGGTGAAGACCCTGGGGGCTGAGGTCAGACCAAAGGGCAGGGCTCGAATTGAAAGTGACTGGCCCCAGCCGGAAGCGCAAATGATCTCTGGATGCCCTGGCCATTTTGATGTGGTAGTATGCATCCTCTAGATCTATTGAGCACATCCAGTCGTCCTTCTGTAAGAATGGAAGGATCGATTGAATCGTGACCATTCGGAACTTTTCTTTCCTGACGAAGGTATTGAGGTAGCTCAGGTCCAGGATGGGCCTCCAGTCCCCTGTTTTCTTTGGAACTAAAAAGAACCTTGAGTAAGTTCCGAATCCTTGCTGGTCCGCTGGGACTGGTTGGATGACTCTTTTTTCTAGCAGCTTTGAAATTTCTATAGCTGCTGGCTCTCGCAGATGGGGCGGTACATCTGGGAGTCTTTTCTTTGGAATGGGATGGGATAGAAAGGGTATGTTGTAACCTCTGGTAACCACGCTTTTTACCCACTTGTCTGTAGTTACATTTTGCCAGGCCTGAGGGTATAAAGCTAAGCGACCCCCGACTGCCTCCAGAGCAGGACAGTCGGGCCTCCTCTCAGGAGCACTGGAAAAGTTTACCAGGGAGTGTATCCCTGTCACCTTGATGTTGCGGACCCCCTCTGCTGCCTGGGCGGCGTCTTCCACCTCTGCCCCCTCCTCTGCCTCTAGAGGGGGCATCTCCCTGTGTGCCTGAGAAAGCTCCTTGGGGTTTTCGAAACCACATTTTTCCACCACGTTGCCCTTTGGGGTACGGTCTGGTTGGGGTGGAAAAACAGACTCCGACAGCAGACAGAGTCTTTCCCTCCTGTTCACACCGGGTAAGGGTCTCCTTTACTTTGGGGCCAAAGAGAGTGGCACCGTCAAATGGGGCGTTAGTAAAGGAAGACTTGAAGGCTTCCACAAAGGAACATAAGCGCATCCAGGATTGTCTACGAAGAGCAATCGCTGAAGCTGCTGCCCTACTCGAACCTTCGGCTGCATAGGAAATCAGCCTCATGGACGAGTTCACAATGGATGTAAGGGTATTAAGTTGTGCTGTCACTTTCTCTGAGACAGCAGCATCTGTAGTACCCTGGAGGGTATCTCCCAACTCTTTGACTAGATCCCTCTGTAGACGTGTAAAATGGGTCAAATAGTTCAGGGATCGCATGGAAAAAGCCGCTGAACTAAAAATGCGCTTCCCATACCTATCCATCGTCCTAGAATCTTTATTAGGAGGATGGACAGATGAGGAAGATTCCGACATCTCCTTTTTCGTGGCCGCTGCCACCACCATAGCGTCCACTGGAACTCCTTTTGTCAGGTAGGACTTGTCCTGAGGTGCCGTGATGTATTTATTTGGTTTCCTTGGGACTGGTTCCACTGTGTCAGGAGCCTCCCACGCCCTTCGAGCAATTAGTTCCATTAATTCATCAAAGGGCGGAGTGACCCAGGAGGAGGAAGGGCGAGCACCAAATGCCTTCAGCAAAACTGACTCATCCTCAGAAGGGGGAAGGGACTGCCAGTCACCTCTCTGTTTCAGGATCTCCAATATGTCCGAAAAAGAGACATCTTCCGAAGGTGACTTAGGGGACCCTTCTGACTCATCTAAGTCAGTATCAGATGTCAAGGATTCTTGTGGAGAATCCAAGTGTCTCCTCTTACACAATCTTTTCCTAGGGACTTCTTCGTGGGGAGCATCCGAAGAAGCCTCCGAGGAAGAGGGGGCACCCTCCAGGGGTGGCTGAGACACTGGTGCCCGACGCTTGGATGTGGCCGTGGGTGCAGAGGAGGATAACGGCCCTTTATGGGGAGGAGAGGTTGCTTCCACTGATGTGGTTGTCTGGGTAGACAACACCTTCCTCATTAGGTCGAACGCCCCCGGGTCCCGCATCGAATAATCTCCCGGTTCCGAGGAAATGGGAAGAATCCCCGACACAGGCACCGAAGGCATCGACCCCGAGGACGGAGCCGAATCGATCCGCGCCGAGGCCCCGAGGGGGAGAGTCGGAACCGAAAAGTCGGTTCGACTCTCGGCCCCGGAACCAAGGACAGACCGTCGGCTCCAAGACTCCGGTATCGGGTCCGACGGAGTCGAGGTGAGAGGAACAGACCGAGAAAAGGACGGTTCTGGACCCGAGGGCTCCACAATCAGTAGATCAGCCTCTTCCGGCTCCAAAGACTGAACAGGTCTCGGAGGAGGAATGGCTGGGGACACCGGGAGGCCTTCAAGTTTTGACACCAACTGGGTGGAAACCGAAATAAGTTTGGACAGGGCCGAATGCTCCAATAACTTCTGCACCACGCGATCCACATCGATATCAGAGAGTTTGGAGGAAGAACGGGTCGAAGGAACCGAAGACGGAGCCGACCTCAATAATGTCGAAGGAGGGAGCTCCATCACCGGTTCCAAGACTCGAGGCTCAGGAACCGATACCAGTTGAACACTCGGCCCCGAAGTCTGTGGAACCGGTGATCTAACTTTTGCTGAAGAGCTCGGAGCCGATGACTTGGGCTCCGACGTCTTCGATTCCTTAGAGGACTTTGATGCCTGGTCAGAAGCATCAAGAGCCTCCTGAAAAGAGGGTTTCAATAAACCTCTGTCCATTAGTTTCCTGCGCCTATCTGTCATGACCCTCCCACTAAAAGAGTGACAGATGGAACAGTCCTCTTGCAAGTGGAGAGGGCCAAGGCAGTAGACGCAGGAACTGTGGTTGTCAGTCACTGACATTTTCTGGCCACACTGACAACGCTTGAAACCTGACTTTACCTTATCAGACATTCTAAAAGTAAAAGACAAGTCCAGTAATGCAGTCAAATCCAAGAAAAAATTTGTCAAATCCGAGTAAAAATTGTCAAATCCGGTATAAAGGTCAAATCCTATTAAATTTAAGAAAGGTTGTAGGCCCCGAACAATTCTAACCGATAAAACAGTTTAACGGTACCGAGAAATTATCCAGAAAACAACACAATCACACAGAATATCAGAGAAATATCAAATAGTAATAAGAAATCCAATAAAATATAACAAATAAAGTTATATCTTAGCTTTAGACGCTCGAGCTAGCTCCCAACGATGCAGCACCGGCAAACTAGATCTGAGGTAAAGGCAGAGGGGGATTGTGGGTATTAGATTGTCTCGAGCTTCTTCTCGATGCAGAGCTTGCAAGAGGCCGGCACGGAGCCGAGGATCGGCTCCGAACCCATGTGTAAGAACAAACGGCGAGATTGAACACTATCACATCAATTGTTTAATTTACTCCTTACTTTCCACTATAACAAAGTTTTTGCCTCCGTAAGAAATGCTTCATGCAATCTCAAAAATATCTTGTGTGAATTGCAACTGAAATGCAAGTGTCTGAATGCATAATACAAGTACATTTGTGTAATAAGGACCAATGATCACTTATTTTAAATCTGTACATGTACTGTACTGAACTATAAACAAACTTACTTTCCTTCTACCTCACTCCATCACTCGCATCAAACTGCTATCTGACATCCACCCCAACCCAGGACCCATAAGCTGAAACCACAGCAAACAATAACTTCCACTTACTCCACAACCTCTCCATCCTATTGTCACTCACATTCCCTCCCTCCCTTCCAAAAATCCTTCAACTCAGACTTACTCCTTTTAAATCTCAACCTCCGCAGCATCCTAAACAAGACCAGTGACCTACACGCTACACTATCCCACTACTCTCCAGATATAGTAGTGTTAACTGAAACCTGGCTAAAGCCCCACATTAAGAATACAGAAATTCTAACACAAGGCTACAACACTATACGAATGGATAGGCTCAACAAGCGTGTGGAGTGTTGCAGTAATGTTTAGTGGGAAAAAGGGAAAAATAATTTGGGCAGGGCCGAATGCCCCAAAACTTCTGGGAAACCCCCCATTGTTTGTGACTTCTTAGAGGTCCAGGCAAAGACAAAAGGACTGTGGCTGACCAAGTTTGGAGACTGTAAGTCGGGTCCATTGACTCTCCAAATGATGTTAACATACTTCAAGAGGGTCTGCAAGATGATCAATTGGTTAAACTGGGTACTTGGTCTACCATTGGCTGATTACTGCAACTAGACCTGGGACCTGGGTTGACACACATTTGTGAGTGGTGGTAAAGTTTGAAAACCAAAAAAGGAGGTCATTACCTCTCTATACTGCTCCCTTATTAGACCAATAATTGAGTACAATGCCCGTTTGGTATGTCCCTCTCCAAACATCTGCACCAACTGGAAAGGCCAGAGAAATATCTCACAAAGAGAATCCATGATCTCCAACACCTGTCCTATGTGGACAGGCTCAAATCACTATCTACTCTGTCTCATACAGATTGCTCAGAGGTGATCTGTGTCTTGCCTATAAGGCAATCTCACCCTGCTGTACTAGAGATGCTCCATATCCGTAAGTCTAACTCCTCGTGTACCCGATCAGAAGGCCTGCTGTAGAGACAGGTTTGTCTCCCAAAGGCTCTCTCTGGAATAGACTCCCCATGCACTTCAAACAAAGTACTGACCCTCTTCAAGCGCAACCTTGATGAGTGAATGGACAACCACAAATTTGTCCCAGGGTTCTACCTATGTCCCTCACTGACGGGGGCGACAGGTGCTGATTACGGTTTCTCTTTTGGAGATAAACTCTTGGCTAGGCTTGTAATGGCCCCAGAGCCATTAACCTAGTAATGTCCTGTGATCCTGTGATAATACAGCACACAGTGATTCAAACTTGTAGATTCATTCATTGATCTGGGTATATAGGTAGGTCCAGCTTTGAGTTTTTCTAATCATGTCAACCATTTACTTAATGATAGTTATCGAATTGTAGGTTGTATAAAAAGAGTTATACATTCTAGGAAATCAGAAATGAAGTCCGTGTTTAAGTTTTGTTAGACCCAAATTTAAGTATGGAATGACAATATGGACACCTTATGAAAAACAAACATGAGTAAACTGGAAAGAGTACGAAATATACCAAGGGCTTCCTTGGATGTGAAAATGTGTTATTATGAAGACTAAAATATCTGAACTTGTACAGTGAGTTATTCAGATATATAGGGCATTTAGAGACAACTACCTCTGGAATGGTTGGGATTATCAAAAAGTAGTACAGAATCATCAACTTATTAGAAGAGTCTATAGGAATGAGAAGTGCACTAATTGCTTTTCTGAGCAGGTGAAGTATTGAATAGACTACCAAATTGCATTAAAGCAAGCACTAGTTTAGATAAGGACAGCCTGGACATGTATTATGTGAATAACTATGTTGGCAGGCTGGAAAGGCATTAATGCCTGTACTTGAAATATTTGGATGCATGTGGGTCTATGTCATAGGATCTAAAGTTCAAAAGACAGAAAACCAAAATATCTAAACGGACCCATTGCTGTTATGTGATTTTGGAGTTGATGTATATAATTAGGGGTGGTGGTTCAAAGGGCTTGCTTACATTAAAATTCACTATTTTGGTTTTCAGTCTTTAGAACTTCGTTATGACACAGACCCATGTATGTATGTAAGGGCTACTGCAGCAGTGAGGAACTCAACGTTATGAGAAAACTTACTCAGCTGTACTTGCCATCACTAGAAGTCCTAATATTGCCAGTAATTTTCCTAACTTTAACTATTCTTTAATGTTTTTCTTTAATAACAAACGTCTTCTTCCACAGTTTATGCCTTCAAGAAAACCCCCTTTAAAGGAACCCCTTGGTTTCCAGTTTCCCCGCCTATTGTAGCCTTCACTAAGTGACAAAACCCGTCCCCATTCAAGTGGGGAACCCTACAGGGAATTTTTCCACTACATTTCGTGAACTACAACCATCCTTTTCTATCAGCATATTAAAAGTAAAGACAAGTCCAGTAATGCAGTCAAATCCAAGAAAAATTTGTCAAATCCGGTAAAATTGTCAAATCCGATAAAGTAACCTATTAAATTTAAGAAAGGTTGTAGGCCCGAAAATTCTAACCTAAAACAGTTTGTACGAAATTATCCAGAAAACAACACAATCACAGAATATCAGAGAAATATCAAATAGTAATAGAAATCCAATAAATATAACAAATAAAGTTATATCTTAGCTTTGACCCTCGAGCTAGCTCAGGTGCGTATGCAGCAGCGCAAACTAGATCTGAGGTAAAGGCAGAGGGGATTGTGGGTATTAGATTGTCTCGAGCTTCGCAGAGCTTGAGGCGACGACGAGGATCGCTCGAACCCATGTGAACCAAGAGTTGAACACTATCAACAATTGTTTAATTTACTCCTTACTTTCCACTATAACAAAGTTTTGCCTCCGTAAGAAATGCTTCATGCAATCTCAAAATATCTTGTGTGAACTGCAACTGAAATGCAAGTGTCTGAATGCATAATACAAATACATTTGTGTAATAAGGACCAATGATCACTTATTTTAAATCTGTACATGTACTGTACTGAACTATAAACAAACTTACTTTCCTTCTACCTCACTCCATCACTCGCATCAAACTGCTATCTGACATCCACCCCAACCCAGGACCCATAAGCTGAAACCACAGCAAACAATAACTTCCACTTACTCCACAACCTCTCCATCCTATTGTCACTCACATTCCCTCCCTCCCTTCCAAAAATCCTTCAACTCAGACTTACTCCTTTTAAATCTCAACCTCCGCAGCATCCTAAACAAGACCAGTGACCTACGCTACACTATCCCACTACTCCAGATATAGTAGTGTTAACTGAAACCTGGCTAAAGCCCCACATTAAGAATACAGAAATTCTAACACAAGGCTACAACACTATACGAATGGATAGGCTCAACAAACGTGGCGGGAGTGTTGCAGTAATGTTTAGAAATACCCTCAAAATAACCCAACTGAACCGCTCACCTCCCACTATTCCTAACTCAGAATTATTACTCACCCACCTTGAAATCAACCAAAATAAAGGAATAGTTATTATAGCCAGCTACCTCCCTCCTGGCAACAACCTCCCGAGTGTGAAATGCATACTCTTCTGGGCATCCACTGAATTCACCCAAGAAACCTTTATGCTGGGTGACTTCAGCATAGATTGGCTCTCCTGTACTACTAACAACTCATCCAACTTTATTAATCTCTATTCCTTCACCATCCAAAGCAAATACAAATATGACTCATTGTACATGCTGGCGTGAATGACCTGAGTACCTCCTGACTACATGAAAAGAGACATAGGAGCTCTCTGATCATGTAGCCCAGGCGGTATGACCCTGACCTTGAGCAGCATCTTACTCTCACCTAGAATGATGCCACAGTATAGAAATGAATTAACAACAAAATTTTGTGTCATTCAAAGGGGATCAGTGTCTGTCAGCCTGGGATGAACCGACAAGCCACGCTTGCTGATGGCTTGCACCTGTCACCCTGGCTTATATGGCAAGGTTCAGTGCCTTTTAGGCAAGGCTAAAAATCAAACCCACCTCCATAGACAGGGAAAAAAAGAAACTAAGGGTAACGCCCGAAGTCTTAACCTCAAGATGCATGCACTCAAGCTCCCCAGTATGGAGAACATATCTGTGCAGTGACAGAAACCTGGTTCAAGGCTCCAAAAGAAACACTACCAGGTTATACCTCATATCATGCTTTTCCCCCAAAACCCCGGGCCAAACCACAAAAAGGAGTTTCCATATTTTCAAGGATATCCACACCTCCAGGTTAGTGGCATTGCAGTATCGGAGACCATCCATGTGCAACTGACAGTGGGCAAGACTGCTTTTCAGTTTATAGCATCCTACAGACCACCCCTTTTAAGTCAGGAATCCCCCTCAGCTTTCCTGAAAACATTGGAGAACATGAAGATTTTCCAACACCATTATATTGGGGTTCAACTACCCAAACATAGACTGGGAGCAATCAAGCCCCCCTAGCCAAAGGTTCCTTGGAATTTAAAAACTCAAATGCTTGGGAAAAACTAGCCCCCACTCCCCCAAGAGGAAAACATACTAGACCTGATAATTACCAACATGGGGACTCTATGCTCCATACCAAAATATATCCCCCATTGGTAAGATCAGACCATAAATTAATTTCACTGGATATCCCCATCCCACCCCCCCAGAAAAAAGTGAAAAACCCCGCAAACTTCACACTTCTCAAAAACCCAAAATGGAATCCTTCAAGGCCCCAAAGGGGGAAAATCGTCCCAAACTGCAGAACCCCACGGACATCTCCAGGAATGCATAGATCATGCTATCCCAAACAAAATCAAGACCCCATCCAAAAGGGAGGTGTCCAGGCTGGTGGACCCCCCATAAATAAACTGTACAACAGAAGGAGGAAGCTACACATGATAGAGCAAAAACCCTAAAAGGAAGGCATCTCTGATCAGTACTAAAAAATTTCGATCCTTAAAATTCTCCAAGGCCAGCTTTGAGAGAAAAATTGCAAAACCAAAGCATCATAAGGTTTTTCAGTTATGTTAGGGAAACCCGGGATGCAACTCCCAGACTTGTTCTGAGTTGATTCTAAATGGGAAAAAACACTGAACCCCCAGACATCGCCCCCCCCCCCAAAAACATCCCCCTGGGGGGGGGCCCCCCCGGGAACAGGTTCAGTTTTTGAACTGTTCAAAACCATAATGTCTCATCTGTGAACCTTACAGAATGCCACTTATTTAGGACGTGAACAAAACCATCCTTTTCATCATCCAGCATATTCAAGTATAAGTCATACTGAACAACATAAGTTCCTGAATTAGTGTGTGTGTGTGTGTGTGTGTGATGATCAAAGTAATATTCTCTTCAGATTTGATAAAATCATTTAAAAACTGATCTTGTCTGAGATGTTTGACATGCCAGTCTTTCATAGTTAGTACCAACTAAGCATCACTGCCATAAATTCCTCTAGCACGTGGTGACCCCCTCACTGTGGTGTTCTGTTTGCACCCATTTCATCTTGTAAACAGTTAATAACTGCTTCCATTCACTCTCCTAACCAAAGTACCTAACAATTGTTTAATTTACTCCTTACTTTCCACTATAACAAAGTTTTTGCCTCCGTAAGAAATGCTTCATGCAATCTCAAAAATATCTTGTGTGAACTGCAACTGAAATGCAAGTGTCTGAATGCATAATACAAATACATTTGTGTAATAAGGACCAATGATCACTTATTTTAAATCTGTACATGTACTGTACTGAACTATAAATAAACTTACTTTCCTTCTACCTCACTCCATCACTCACATCAAACTGCTATCTGACATCCACCCCAACCCAGGACCCATAAGCTGAAACCACAGCACACAATAACTTCCACTTACTCCACAACCTCTCCATCCTATTGTCACTCATATTCCCTCCCTCCCTTCCAAAAATCCTTCAACTCAGACTTACTCCTTTTAAATCTCAACCTCCGCAGCATCCTAAACAAGACCAGTGACCTACACGCTACACTATCCCACTACTCTCCAGATATAGTAGTGTTAACTGAAACCTGGCTAAAGCCCCACATTAAGAATACAGAAATTCTAACACAAGGCTACAACACTATACGAATGGATAGGCTCAACAAACATGGCGGGAGTGTTGCAGTAATGTTTAGAAATACCCTCAAAATAACCCAACTGAACCGCTCACCTCCCACTATTCCTAACTCAGAATTATTACTCACCCACCTTGAAATCAACCAAAATAAAGGAATAGTTATTATAGCCAGCTACCTCCCTCCTGGCAACAACCTCCCTAGTGTGATATGCATACTCTTCTGGGCATCCACTGAATTTACCCAAGAAACCTTTATGCTGGGTGACTTCAGCATAGATTGGCTCTCCTGTACTATTAACAACTCATCCAACTTTATTAATCTCTATTCCTTCACCATCCAAAGCAAATACAAATATGACTCAGTCATTGTACATGCTGGCGTGAATGACCTGAGACGTACCTCCCTCGACTACATGAAAAGAGACATAGAGGAGCTCTCTGATCATGTAGCCCAGGCCGGTATGACCCTGACCTTGAGCAGCATCTTACTCTCATCTAGAATGATGCCACAGTATAAAGAAAAATGATCGATATTAACAATTGGCTAAAATTTTGGTGTCATTCAAAGGGGATCCAGTGTCTGTCAGCCTGGGATGACATGCTCGACAAGCCACGCTGCTTCGCTAGGGATGGCTTGCACCTGTCACCCCTGGGCTTTCGGATATTGGCAAAGGCTCTTGCCACCCCCATAGTGCCTTTTTTAGGCAAGGCTCAAAAGTCAAACCCACCTCCATAGACAGCACAAGGAACAAGAAACTAAGGGTAATGCTGCTAAACGCCAGAAGTCTTAACCTCAAGATGCATGCACTCGAAGCTCTCCTCCGTATGGAGAACATTGATATCTGTGCAGTGACAGAAACCTGGTTCAAGGCTCCAGAGAGCACCCCAGCACTACCAGGTTATACCTCATATCATGCTTTTCGACCCCAAAACCCGGACCAAACCACAAAAGGAGGGGGAGTTTCCATATTTATCAAGGATATCCACACCTCCAGGTTAGTGGCATTGCCGCAAGTATCGGAGACCATCCATGTGCAACTGACAGTGGGCAAGACTGCTTTTCAGTTTATAGCATCCTACAGACCACCCTTTCAAAGTCAGGAATCCCACTCAGCTTTCCTGAAAACATTGGAGAACATGAAGATCTCTCCGAACACCATTATATTGGGCGACTTCAACTACCCAAACATAGACTGGGAGCATTACTCAAGCCCCAGCACCTTAGTCCAAAGGTTCCTGGAATTTATAAACTCAAATGCTACGGAACAACTAGTCACCACTCCCACAAGAGGGGAAAACATACTAGACCTGATAATTACCAACATGGGGACTCTATGCTCCATACCAGAAGTATATCCCTCATTGGTAAGATCAGACCATAAATTAATTTCACTGGATATCCACATCCCGACCCCACCCCCAGCCCAGAAAACCACAGTGAAAAACTTCAAAAAGCAAACTTCACACTTCTCAAAACCAAAGTGGAATCCTTCAAGGCCGCAGAGCCAGTGGAAACTACGTCCCAAACTGCAGAATCCTATATAAACGCATATTACGGACATCTCCAGGAATGCATAGATCGTGCTATCCCAAACAAAATCAAGACCCAATCATCCAAAGGCAGGTGTCCAGGCTGGTGGACCCCTGCCATAAATAAACTGTACAACAGAAGGAGGAAGCTACTACATGATAGAGCAAAATCCCTAAAAAGGAAGGCATCTCTGATCAGTACTAGCAAAAAATTACGATCCCTCGTAAAATTCTCCAAGGCCAGCTTTGAGAGAAAAATTGCACAGGACACTAAAGACGATCATAAGGCTTTTTCAGTTATGTTAGGAACCTGGGATGCAACTCCCAGACTTGTTCTGAGTTGATTCTAAATGACAGAAAATACACTGAACCCACAGACATCGCCAACATCCTGGCAGACAGGTTCAGTGCAAACTTCTCCAAAGCAGCAGCCTCCCAAACATCTCTGATGCTCAGGTGAAAAACACTGTGCCCATGGGACCAGATGGTGTCAAGAAGAACTAATCCCTCAGGTAAAACTGCTGTACAATCTCAGCCTCACTACAGGATATGTGTCCAAAGAATGGCGTGCAGCAACAGTGGTCCCACTCCACACCCATAAGCCTGAAGGATCATCATGGAACTGATAAACAAAGACATTGGGGACCTACAGACACTAGATCCAGGGCAGATCCTGCCTTTTGAACCTGGTCAAGGCCATAGATGAAGGAAGGTAGCTCACACAGCCTATCCAGCCTAAATATAAACCCCTATGTCACAAGATGGGTAAGACAGAGCCCACAGAGTCAGAGTTGCTGGGGCCATGTCAGACTGAAACCAGTCACAAGTGATGTCCCACAGGTTCTGTCCTGGGACCTCTCTTGTTCGATATTTACTTTTCTGAGGTACAGGCCAGCGTGGGACTACTTCAGCTGACACAAACATCCTTCAAAAGGTCGAGACGGATAACTGGTGCCAAAGCCATGGTCTAAAGCTAAATGCCAAAAGTGTATAGTCATACCCTTTGGCAAAACAATGCCCACAAATTACCACATAGGTGGGATCTACCCAAGTTGATGACAACCACATTGCCAAAGTGGTTAGAAAGAAGACCTTCTACATTGCCCCACCTCATCATGAAAGGATTCACATCTAGATCAAGAGAGGTAATTTTATTCATCCCTCATCAGGCCCATCATAGAATATAATGCCCCTTTGTGATGTACCACACCTGCAGCAATTAGAAAGACCCAAAAAGTACCTCACCAGGAGGATCAAGGGACTCAGACAGATGCCATATGCTGCTCTGTTAAAAACTCCAGCTCTACTCAGTTGCAATCTATGCCTGTCATATAAAGCTATGTCCAACCCAGAATTAATGGACATGCTCCACCTCAGTAAATCTAAATGGACTTGAACCTCAGCACAGAAATAAATAAAACATGCTGGAGGGACAGATTCCTGGAATAGAATTCCAATCCATGTTAGGCAGAGCACCTCACTGACTCTCTTCAAGAAGAATCTTGATGAGTGGATGGGGATCGAGGTTTGTCGGGATTACTTCCGTGTCACTATTAGACAGAGGCACAGTAAACTAAACTTTAAAAAGGGCACAGTATACTCAAATCAAGGGGTGGCATAAGCCAAACACAATCGGGCTAGGTTTATAAATGCCCCAGGGCAGATAGCCTAGTATGAACCTATGAATTGCCCAACACGTATTGATAAACACTCCAACAGGCACTGTACTTTAGACTGTATTCTAACCAACAGACCCAAGCAAGGTCACTTAGCCGGATGCCTACCAGACACCCTCAGTGACCACTACCCAACATTTCTTTATAAAAAACATGTTTACCCAAAAAGTAACATTATTTACAAACACATTCCAAAATACATTTCTCCCTCACTACTTTGTACCTACTACTACAGCAATGTAACTGGACCCCTCTTAAATACCTACCATTAGACGATGCAGTTCAGTACTTCACTGGAAACCTTCCTTACTACTCTCAATAAACTGGCCCCCACCATAAAAATTCGTGTTAGGACCAAGCCTCTCCCATGGTTGTCCAAAAGTACCAAATTACTAATGCAAAGCAGAGACAATGCCTGGTCAAAATATCATACAACTAGGGAAAAATCAGGCCTAACTAACTATCAACAGCTAAGAAACTTAACAAAAAACAATTAAAAAGTGACAAACAAGCGTATGTCCTATCCTGTCAGCAAAAAAAAAACAAAACAACCCAAAAACTTTCTGGCATTGTATCAACTAACTCTTAAACCCAGGTCAAACCTCACCCCCCCTCCAACCTCCTCTAATAACACTGTCCCCATAGCTACCCAGTTTAACACCCAATTCATTAGTGCAGTAACCTCCCTTCTGGACAGCCAACCAATTCAGCCACTTACCATCCCTAGCACCATCCCTAGCACCACTATAGTCAGTCACAATCCCCTCTTCTTCAAAACTATACAAACTAACTACATAAAAACTTTCTTATCCAAACTCAAACCAAGCCGCACAGCTGCTGACAATCTCCCTAATGAATTCCTGAAACTGGTAGCCCCTGTAATTGCATATCCCATCTCAATATTCAAAAACCGCACTGTCAATGAACAGCATCTCCCTCGCATTTGGAAAATATCTCACATTATTCCACTCCATAAAGGTGGCCCATCCAAAGAAATAATAAACTTTCGCCCCATAGCAATCCTCTCCCCCCTTACAAAAATCCTAGAGAAATGCATCCACTTCCTTCTCAACAGCCTACTTTCCAACTCTCAGCATGGTTTTTGGCCAAAGCACAATACTAGTACAGCTCTCCTTGCCTTTACTGACTCCATCCACCAACACTTGAACAAAGGACAACAGGTCGCTTCTGTATTTCTAGACATGTCTAAAGCCTTCGACACTCTCCCACCAGCTTCTTCTTAACAAGCTATCCACCTATGGCCTTAGCTCACTCGCATTAACCTGGTTCAACAGTTGTCTTTCTAACTGTCAACAGGCCACAGTATGGGACTCCTCTCTCTCCCCTCTCCTCCCCACCTCTGTGGGAGTCCCCCAAGCTTCCATTCTCGGTCCACTCCTCTTTATCATATTCACCAATAACCTCTGTATAGCAACCCAGCATGTCTCCATAATTCAGTACGCTGACAACTCTACCCTTATCTGTTCTGCTCCCTCCACCCCAGATCTCCAAATTAGAATGCAATCTGCTTTTCAGGACATTGAATCCTACCTCTCACAACACCCACTCATTTTAAATCCCAACAAAACCAAAGTTATAGTATAAAGGAATAACAAATCCAAAACGTATCAAATCCCCCTATCCATCACCTCTGCTAATGGTACCAAAATTACACACACTAACCACACAAAACTCTTAGGTTTACAATAGATGAATACCTCAAATTTGACATACATATTGCCCAAACCATCAAAAAATCCACATCAGATTAGGTAGCCTGTATAGAGCCAAGTCTTTCCTAACACCCTATGCCAGGCTTGTCACTGCACGCACACACCTCCTAAGTACCCTTCTCTATGGTTCCATTGTTGTCACCAACCACCGGAAATCAGACTTCAATAAACTGAAATCATGTTGCCATAAAATCTCTAAATTTGCCACCAACCTCCCACTCACATCCCATCACTGCTCATCACTTTCAGCATTAAACTGGCTAGAGCTACCTAACCTTCTGCCTTTCAATCATCTAGCCTTAACTCATTCCCTCCAGTACAGCCCTTTTGATTGTCCTAGTGGGCGTGGCTTGAATCTTTAAAAAATAAAGTTATCACCTTACAATTCTAACAAATACTCATTGACATGGGTCAAATATCAATACAATTGTGTTTGCCATCATGTATGCTTCAAGATAAAATATTCTGATACCTCGTATAGGGCATAGTTTTGGAATTATTAATGCAAATATGAACAAGCAATATTTGATGCCTAGAGGAGCAGTAAGAGGTAACTGCAGATGCACCTGGTGGCATCCCTCGGATGAAAAAATACTCTACAATCCCAATAAATGCCCTGCCTTATCCTCCTTAGTTTAGCCACACTCCAACCATTGAACTGTCAGATCCTCCAACAAACTCTTACTTAAGGTGTCCAACTTCCACAACCAACACGGCAACTCCCTCTGTTCCCACAACATAGCCAAACTCTGGAACTCCCTTCCAGAAACCCTAAGGAACATACCCTCACATGATCAATTCAAAACACTACTAAAACACCACCTTAGCAACCATTGGCTATGCTCCTGCCACTCCCCTGCTTAAACTCACTCTCCTGTCTTGTAAGCGACTTTCAGAACATGCTCTCCACCTGCTTCTTTTGTAACTTAGTTCTACTCCCTCTACCACCTTTGCCTTTAGCTCTCTAATCTTGTAAATAATGCTTTACTTAAACTTCTTGCTTATTCACTACAGAGCTGCTCTATTAGCAGGTTTTTAGTTCCCACCATCCTGTTGTGTTTCTTCATCAAGGTAGATCTTCCCCCAGGATCTACACCAGTAAACACGCAATTCTCGTATAATGTTTCTTCTTGATATTGATGTTTTTGATTTGTAAAATTGCATTCTAATTTGTGATGATCTGTGTATCTAAAATCTACTTGTATTGTATTTTCTGTGAAGCTTTTCTCCCCGGGGCTCCACTGAAAACAGGCCTCTGGCCCAGTTGGACATTCTCGGTCAACAAAATGTAATAAATAATAAAATTATTTTTCCACTGCTAAGTATTCTGTCTTGTACTTTAACAACCAACTTACCATTCAGTCCATGTAGTATAACAAAATGTGTAGTTACTTTGCTTTTTTCTTCCCTATAACCAAGTAAACCCGATCAGGTGTTCATTTAATATTTTAAAAATCTTACTTTTATACATATTTGCCCCAGATGTACTCTGGAGAAACCAAGGTACTTTCAGGCCTTAACTCTATTAATGCTAGTGGTAGCTAAAAAAGGCAATCACAAGGGAATGGGGAATCACAGGAGAAACCAACAGTGAGAGGGGTCAGTGAGATGAGGAACAAGCTTTGTGCTAGAGAACAAACTGTAGAATTGGGTATTTTAGGAAAGGTACATAGAAATATATGGGCATTTTGGGGTTATTACCTGTTAGTCTAGAAACCAAGAATAAAATAAGAAAGATTATGATGATTCATAATATTGTGATGACTGGAGAAAATATTCGGGAGACAATAAAACTAGGCAGAGAAGCTTGCAGAAAGGGACTGATTATACTCCTTGAATTAAGGGGAATTGAAAGGCTGTCCATAAGTTAAGGTTAGAAGTGTTTCAGTGCTGTAAAACTGTAAATTAAATAGATAAAGTTTGTTATTGTATTATGCAGATATTGCTTATAATTCATAACACATTAAAACGTGACTGGATTAATGAACGTGTGTGCAAGAGGTTGAACTAAGAATATAGGTGGATTATAGACCTTTTAAAATTAACTTGCACCCATTATTAGTGTATTCCATTTCTCATTCTTTTTCAGCTTTGCTACCCAACAGTTCATATTATTGGTTAATTCAACACACTCTGATGCAATACTAGAAAACAGCACAAATTCCTGCACTAAATCTGTTTAGTGGAAAGAAAAAAATATAGTATATTTTCATAACTACTGTCTTGAGTGACTGCCTCCTGCTCCATGTCTCCACCCTAATTCAAGTCAGCAGCATTGTATTGATGTTCTTCGTCTCACATTGCTGCAGTCATAACCTGTGGGTAGTCCGCTGTCCTCGGTCGGCCCGAATACCAAAGAGTTAGGCTGGCGTTGGTCATGGGCGCCCGGAGCTGACGTCAGTACGTAGTGGTACTTAAGCGCATGACCGACGCCATATCCTCAGTCTTTCTTGCCGCGTGGTCCGAAGCAGAAGCAGGTTTGCAAGTGCCGTTCGGCGTTCTGAAATTTTCAATTTTCGAGTTTCAGACCGAAGACCAAGTTGGGCTAAGTACCCCGTTGGGGAAAATTTTTGTCTTTTCTTGCCTCAGTTAATCCGGATGTCAGAAAAAGTTAATAATTGTATTTCTTGTGGGAAACAGATACCTCATAGGGACTATCATTCTCTCTGTATTCCTTGCTTGGGGCCTGAGCACGACGTAGTCGGGTGTCGCTGCGCTAGATTTAATAAGCGCACCATTAAACGCAGATTAGACTGTGCTAGGTTGGTTTTCGTAAGCGGTGTAACTACAACATGCCGTCGGATCCTCCGGCGCCCACTACCGCAAAAGCGAAAAGATAAATCTTTAAGGTCAAAACCGGATGAGTCGTCCGTTGGACGCCGGTTCTATGGAATCTACGGTTGAATCTGTGGATCCAGCCGAGGTCTCGGCTGAATCCCAGGGGGAACCTTTACTGTTACAGGAGTTGGCCTCTCAGGAGTTAGGCCAGGCCGAGGGTGCTTCTCAAGTTTCTGTGGTTCCATCCTTACAAAAGGTTATTAGGCCTTCTACTTCAGTCTCTAAAGGCCCTGCTAAGGCTAGACCTGGTCTTTCTGGTGCAGCCATAGCTCTAGTTCTTCGGCTCTGTTTCTAAAAACATATGTTGAAAATGGCAGAGGATTTGATTACTTTGATCAGGGGTTCTATGCCCCCTCCAGAGAAGAGGCCTAGGGTGGAGACAGATTTAGAGGGTATGGAGCATTCCTCTGATTACTCTGAGTCCTCAGCTGAGGATATTCAGGATTTTCCTCCTATTCAGATTCGGATGCAGAGGATTCCTGTCCTTCTGCTTCTCCTCCAGAGGATTTTTCCTTTTCTGAAACCTTGCATTCCATGAGGGAGCATTTCAAGTGGGAAGGTCAGGATTTTTCAGATTCTCGTAAGAGGCTTAGGGAATTTTGTTTTGCCACAACATAGACCTTTGGCTATTCCTCTGTTTTAGATGTGGTTCAGGATGTTTTTCTGAAGCTTCCCTTAATCCTGATTCTTTACCCCTGCCCTGTCAAGCCAGACAGGTATTACAGAGTTCCAGAGGCACATAAATATTTGTATAAGAGTCCTAGAGCTGACCCAGAAACTATTATTCAAGGGCCTAAAGGTGTCAGGGCTTCTGTGGTTAAGAATCCAGTTCCTTTGGATAAAGATTCTAGAGCATTGGATAGGTGGGGTAAAAGTGTACACCTCTTCTCGTTAGCTATGAGGGCTTTAAATTGCCAATTTCATATGCTGAAGTATCAGAACTTTCTGTTAGGTCAGTTAAAATCTAAGGTAGATGCTCTATCTGAGGGTATAGAGTGTAAGGAATTGCAGGACTTGGTTCATGCTTCTGACCAAGTTGGTAAACATTCCTTGCAGTGTGGCTTTGATGCCCTTCAGGCTTCTTCCAGGGTGGCTGCTACTGGTTCAGTTATTCGTAGACATGCCTGGCTTAAGGATCAAAATTTGTCAGAGCATGTTAAAGCTCGGATTTTGGATGCTCCTCTTCAATCTGAAGTTCTTTTGGTTCCCCTGTGGAGTCAGTTTTGAAAAGATGGAAGACAAAGCTAAGTCTATGCAGGCGGTTAAGGAATTTTTGCAAGTGCAGCCCTAAGTTTAGCAGGAATTGGCCTGCAAGAGGATGGTCTTACCCTTCTTGGATTTTCAGTCTAAGGGCAGGTCTAGACGTGGTAAGGGCAGGGCTCACGCTCAGGGTTCTTTCAGGCCTAGGACTTGGAGTTCTCCTGCACAATCTTCTGGTGAGAGCAGGGTCAGCCTTTCGTAAACAGACCCAATGACCTGTATCTTCAGCTGCCAGATCCTTCTTTTCTGGCAGCTCCTCTAGGAGGAAAGTTGGCACTTTTCAGACAAAATTGGCATTTGGTCACCCAGGACAAATGGGTGTTGGACATAATAAATCAAGGCTACAAGTTTTATTTTCACACTTTTCCTCCTTTCAAAGGCATGCCAGATGTACCTCCTCAGCAAAGGCGGAGGCTCAAGAACAAATTTCTTTGCTTTTACAGATGGGGGCAATCCAGGTGGTACCTCCGTCAGAAGAAGGCCTAGGGTTTTATTCTCGTCTATTCCTAGTGCCAAAGAAAGGAAACACTTGGAGGCCAATTCTGGATTTGTCCATTCTCAATACATACCTAGACATTCCAAAGTTCAAGATGTTAACATTACAGCAACTTCTGCCTCTGCTAGGCAAAAATCACTGGATGGTAACTCTGGATCTCAAAGAGGCCTATCTTCACATTCCTATCAGGCCCAGCTGCAGGAGATTCCTGCGTTTTCGGGCTGTACTTCTCATTATCAGTTCTCTGCATTACCCTTTGGTTTATCTACTGTGCCCAGGGTGTTCACAAAGGTTCTGGTTCCTGTAATAGCTTTCTTAAGACTGAGGGGAATACAAATTTATCCTTATCTGGACGATTGCCTAATTCTTGCTCAAGACAAAGACAAGTTACTTCAACATCTACAGTATGTAATGGCAGTTTTAAGGTGCCTAGGGTATTCTGTGAACGAAACAAAGTCCAGTCTAGTACCCTCTCAGGACATGTGCTTTCTGGGTGTGAGACTGAATACAGCCTCTCAGATGGCTTTTCTGACCCCGGACAAACAAAGAACTCTTCATCTATACTTCCAGCAATTATCAGTACTGTCCAGGCTGACTGCAAGGACAGTCCTTCAAGCCTTGGGGTTCATGGCATCTTGCATTCTGGTACTTCCCAATGCCAAACTGCATATGAGGAAGCTACAATGGTATCTCAAAAGTGTATGGACTCAACACTGCCACGATTTGGACACTGTCATTCGGATAATACCTTGCATCCAAAAGGAATTCTTGTGGTGGGCACAGGAATGTCACCTGAACAAGGGACTCTCTGTGACCCGGCCAGAGGCGAGTCAGATCATAATGACGGATGCCTCAGACCTGGCTTGGGGAGCACACTTCAATGGGAAATGGATTCAAGACACGTGGCCTCCCAGACTACAGCATTTGCATATCAACATGAAGGAGATGTTAGCAGTCCAGTTTGCCCTAATGGCTTTCAAGGGCCTACTTCAACCAGGACAGGTGTTGATATGAACAGACAACACTACAGTCATGTGGTACATCAACAAGCAGGGGGAACCCATTCTTACCCTCTTTGCAGACAAGCTATGATATTGTGGGAGACTGCTCTGAGTTTGCACATCACTCTTCAACCACGGTTTCTGCCAGGGGCACAGAACTGCCTAGCAGATGTATTGAGCAGACAAATTGTGGATCCCCACAGTGGAAATTGGATCCTCTAGTATTCAAACAGTTGATAGGGGCGTGGGGAAGTCCAGACATAGATCTGTTCGCTTCCTCTAAATTTCCAACTACCAAAATTTTGCACAAAGATGTTTCACCCAAAAGCTTGGAAAGTGGATGCTCTATCTTTCAGTTGGAACAACCTTCACGTCTATGCTTTTCCTCCTCCGCCTCTCCTTACCAAGGTACTCTTGAAAGTCAGGCGGGACAAGCCTTGCATGATTTTAATAGCACCAGATTGGCCACAACAGCACTGGTATCCTCTGCTGAGGAGTTTAATTCAGGAGCCTACTTGGCCTTTGCCACAGCTTCCTCACTTGTTGTCCCAGTCAAGCAGTCATTTGCTCAATGTCAGGGTGCAGTCCCTGCATCTAACAGCCTGGTGAATTCTGTTTTAGAGCCTGTGGGTTCTCAGCTTCCTCAACGGTTTTGGATGTCATTTTGGAAGCTAGGCCCAGCACTAGAAAGGTTTATGCTGATAAATGGAGGAGATTTTTCTTTGGAGCACAACAAAGGACTTTGATGTCTCGGTACCTAATTTGAGTTTTACACTGCAGTACCTTACTGAATTACTAGACAAGGGTTTGTCATTTTCCTCTGTGAAGGTTCATGCTGCAGCCATTTCTGCTCACTATGATTGTGACCCTCCTTTATTTTCTCACCCTTTGTTTAAGCAATTTCTTAGAGGGGCAAAAAATATAAGACCCCCACGTAGAGCTCCTACTCCTTCCTGGGATCTCAATTTTGTGTTGGAGAAGCTTACTTGCCTCCTTTTGAACCTGCAGCTACGTCGGAATTGAAGTTTTTGTCTTGGAAGACTGCCTTTTTGTTGGCCATTACTTCTGCTAGAAGGGTATCTGAATTGCAGGCTCTCATGGCAGTTGAACCCTTTCTAATATTCCATAAGGATAGAGTTTCCTTACGTACTAACCCTACTTTTATGCCAAAAGTTATTTCTAATGTGGCCTTGAACCAGTCTATCCATTTGCCTACCTTTTATGCTGATCCCCAAAATAAGGGGGAAAAAATCTTGCATTCTTTGGATATACACAGGCAGTTACGTTACTATTTGAGCAGAACTAAGGAGTTCAGACAGACTCAACAGTTATTTGTTTCTTTTGCTTTGAGTTCACAAGGGAAAGCTGTTTCTAAGCAGACTATTTCAAAGTGGATTGATAATTGTATTGCCTTTTGTTATTCTCATCATGGGAAGAATGTTCCTGCTGTGATTAGACCTCATTCCACTAGGGCTACTGCCACATCTACTGCTTTTTTGAGGGGTGTAGCTACTAAGGATATTTTGGAAGCAGCTACTTGGAGTTCAGTTCACACTTTTACTAAGCATTACCATCTCCCTCTTTACTCCAAGTCCAGGGCTGGGTTTGCCACTGCAGTCTTACAGGGCATGTTAGCAGCCCCTAATGCTTTTTAGTTTGCCAGCCTCCCTTTTCCTTTGCTTTGGGATTCTACCCACAGGTTATGACTGCAGCAATGTGAGACGAAGAACATAGTACAGTTTTGTACCTACCATAAATGTAGATGTTCGAGGATCCACATTGCTGCAGTCCTATTTTCCCTCCCTCCTTCCCCTCTATGGTTTGGGGTTGTTGTTGTTGTGGTTGTTGTTGTTGTTATTGTTCCTTAGGGATTATTGTTATTTTCTCCTTTGTGGCTCTGGCCTTTCCTTTTTTTAAGGCCTTCTGACATCTGGGGCAAGAAAGACTGAGGATATGGCGTCGGTCATGCGCTTAAGTACCACTACGTACTGACGTCAGCTCCGGGCGCCCATGACCGACGCCAGCCTAACTCTTTGGTATTCGGGCCGACCGAGGACAGCGGACTACCCACAGGTTATGACTGCAGCAATGTGGATCCTCGAACATCTACATTTATGGTAGGTACAAAACTGTACTTTTCACATGTTGCTCATGGGTACATCACACAAAAAATGTTGTGTGTTATGGCAACACAAATGGTAATCTTTACATCCAAATTTTTCTATGTTCCTCTCTTTACACTTGGCACACATTCTCTCAGAACAGTAGTTAAGTGAAATCTGAATAAAAATAGCAGGACTTCTGCCATTAAAGATAGAAATTGCATTACAGTACCACACTGAATAAGTTTATCCTTGACCATAATATCAACCAGTGCTTCTTTAGCCCCAGTCCAAATACTGCTGGCATTGACTAAACTTCTAACTTCGTGAACTGTAACATTCAATTTTCAGAAAGTCAGCAATGTTGTGTCTTAATGTTTGCAAGCTAATGTTCTGTAAAATAAATGAATCCCAAGGAGCTGCAACCTTCATAACTACGAGTTTAGTTACAAACTTTGAAACAGTCTCGTAAGAATCAAGGGTAAAATCTGTGTAAGATTCTGAACCTAAACAAGTGATGAAACATATTTGAGGCAGTTCACTCCCTTGCATTTGTATGACATCCCCAAATTCATATCTGTTCATGTCTCTGGACCATTTGCATAACAGTCTTTCTCATGGACATTTTTTATGCCGCTGCAAAATCTGCCTCAGTCTCTCCACATAACTTTTATGTAAGTGATAGAGACAATGGCAGCATAGAAAGGCTAAAACAAAGGTTACTCCTGGATGTTCTTCGTCTTTCATTGTTGCAGTCATTACATTTGGGTAATCTGCTGGCAGGTTGCCCTCAGTCGGCCTGAATAACAAAGTCTTGGGTTCTGCTTCGGTTGCTGCCTCCTCTTCCATGACTTGTCAGGGGTATAAAACATGCAGCCAACGCCATTTTATTCAGTCTTTCTTGCCGCGCGGTGCCCGAAGCAGATCGCAAGTGCCGGTCGGCCGACTCCTGAAATTTTCGCATTCGAGTTTCAGAACCAAAGACTTCAAACTAAAGCCAAGTACCCCGTTGGGGAAACTTTTTCTTGCTCCTTACTGATGTCAGTAAAAGTTAATAATTGCATTACTTGTGGGAAGCAAATACCTCATAAGGATTTCCATTTATACTGTATTCCTTGCCTAGGCCCAGATCATAACGTGCCTTGCTGTCGGTTTTGTGCTAGATTTAACCAATGCACTATTAAGCATCGGTATAGTTTTGCTTCTAAATATTTTGGATCCAGATTTAATTATCCTGAAATGTCATCTGTTAGTATTCAGACTACCGGAGTTCACAAAAAACGCAAAGAAAAAGACAGATACAGACCATTTAGGTCCAAAACCGACGATGAAGCTTCTCCTAAGCCAGTCGCCGGTTCACTCAGTGAGGTGCTTTCGCAGCCTCTGATGCCCGCTACTTTTGAGTCGCAGTCCTCTACCGAGACCCATGCGGAGTCCGGTATGCCGCGAGATTCTCAGAGTATTGAACTCGCGGATGTCTGTCCCTTGGATGGGCCCGGAGCCGCTGAGCAGGCACCGGCTTCTGAGGGTGTTTTCAGGCCTCAACATTTTTATATAAAACTGACGCCAGCCTTAAAAACAAGGTCAAAAGCATCTTCTATGTCTAAAACAATGACGCATGAGCCACATGCTCAGGCCCCTGTGCCTAAAAAACAGATGATCAAAATGGCTGAGGACTTTATTACCTTGATCAGGGGTTCCCAACCCCCTCCTGCTAAGAGGCCTAGGCAAGTCACTGATTATGAATCTTCAGGTCAGGTTTCCATTTCTTCTGATTCCTCTTCTGATTAGGAATTTTCCATTCCACCCTATGAGGATTCTGATGCAGAGGAATCCATCCCATCTGCTTCTCCTCCTGAGGATTACTCTTTTGGTGAAACTTTGCATACTTTAATGGAACATTTTCACTGGGAGAGTCAGGACTTCTCTGCATCAAAAAAGAGGCTTAGGGATTTCCTCCTTCTTCCTCAGCATAGGCCTTTGGCTATACCTCCTGTATTAGACATTGTTGATGATGTGTTTTCAGAATCAAGCATGGCTCCTGATTCCCTATCTCCGGCTCCTAGTAAACCAGACAGATATTACAGGGTTCCTCACTCACACAAATTTCTATTCAAAAATCATGCTGCTGACCCTGAGACTATTTCACAGGGTCCCAAGGGTGTTAAGGCCTCTACAGCCAAAAATCCTATCCCCTCTGATAGAGATTCCAGGGCGCTGGATAGATGGGGAAGGAAGGTTTATACGTCTGCTACCTTGACAATCAGAGCCTTAACAGCATGTTATGGGCCTACTGAAACAGAAAATGATGTTGATTTCTGATTGTGTGGAAAATAAAGAATTACAGGAATTATTGCATTCAGCAGAACAGGTTGGAAAGCATACTTTGCAATGTGGTT
The DNA here is from genome assembly GCF_019279795.1 of Protopterus annectens. Lineage (NCBI taxonomy): Eukaryota > Metazoa > Chordata > Ceratodontiformes > Protopteridae > Protopterus > Protopterus annectens. The sequence continues at coordinate 1,518,772,622 of NC_056737.1, read as the reverse complement.
TTGATTCCTTGGAGGCCTCTTGCAGGGCCGCAGTTACTGGATGTGTGATTAGAAGGCATGCCTGGCTCAAGGAGCAAAATCTGCCTGATCATGTTAAAGCTAAATTGTTGGATGCCTCCTTGCAGCATGACACTCTGGTAATAAGACAGAAGAGGTTTTAAAGAAAGTGGAAGACAAAGCTAAATCTATGCAAACTGTAAAAGATTTCTTGCAAGTGCAGCCACCCAGTTTCAGTAGGCACTGTCCTACTAAAAATTGGTCCTTTCCGGTGTCCAGCAGAGCCACTCAAGGCAAATCTAGGCGCTCAAAAGGCTCCAGATACCAATCACAGGGTTCTTACAGGTCAAAGTAATGGTGTGCCTCCACCTCCAAATCTGGAAGAAACAAAGGACAACCCTACAGTAAGCAGTCTCAATGACTTTCCTCTACCATCACCAAGCACTTATCTTTTGGCAGCCCCCTTGGGGGGAAAACTAGCACTTCATGCAAAAATTTGGCAGTTTATTACCCAGGGCAAGTGGTTATTGAACATAGTATCCCAGGGGTACAGATTTCATTTCCATACTTTGCCAATTCCAAACGGATAGCCAGATCTGCCACAAAATCAGTGGGCAGAGGCTCAGAAATAAGTTATGTCCCTCATGGATATGAGGGCTATTCAACCAGTACCAGAAAAGGAAAAAGGACAAGGTTTTTATTCAAGACTCTTCCTGGTACCCAGAAAAGACAATTCTTGGCATTCAATACTGGATTTATCGATTATGAACATGTTTCTGGACATTCTAAAATTCAAAATGCTGACTTTACAACAGCTACTGCCAATGCTGGGCAGAAACGCTTGGTTAGTGACTCTAGACTTAAAAGAGGCATACCAGCATATCCCAATAAGGGAAATGTGCAGAAGATATCTCCGTTTCAAGGCAGGTGTTTTGCATTACCAATTGTCTGCACGGCCTTTTGGCTTATCTACTGCACCCAGGATCTTTACAAAGTGCCTGGCACCAGTAATTGCATTCTGCAGACAAAAAGGTATGCAAATTTATCCTTAGCTGGATGACTGTCTCATTCAAGCAGAGGACAAGGACACTCTTCTTCAACATCTGGCATTTGTAAAGAGGCTTCTAACATGCCTGGGGTACACTATAAATGAAAAGAAATCCCAGCTGGTACCCTCTCAAATAATTACATTCCTGGGTGCAAGCTTGAATACAACTGCCCAGGTGGCTTACCTTATGCCAGACAAACAAAGGCAACTGACAATATACTTCAAACAAATGGCAACAAAAAACCCAGTTATCTGCAAGACAAATTCTGCAGGCTTTGGGGTTCATGGCATTCTGCATTGTACTAATTCCATATGCAAGACTGCATATGAGGAAACTTCAATGGTACCTAAAAGGTTTATGGAGCCAACATTGTCACAGTCTGGAAACAATGATACCTCTCATTCCCTGCCTACAACAGGAGTTTCTTTGGTGGGATGAGATATGTCACCAAAACAAGGGACTGTCTTTCACTCTAACCCCTGCCACCCAGACCCTAACTACAGAAGCATCAGATTATGCTTGGGGGGCCCCACCTGGTGGGGAGATGCGTTCAGGGCAAATGGAGCCCAAAACAAATGCATCTGCATATCAACCAGAAAGAGATGCTAGCTGTTCAGAATGCTCTGACAGCCTTCAAGGACTTACTTCATCCAGGACAGCTACTGATAAAGACGGACAACACCACGGTTATGTGGTACATAAACAAGCAGGGGGTACACATTCCTACCCCCTTTGCAGACTAGCCATGACATTGTGGAACACGGCTTTGACTTACCAAATACATCTTCAAGCTCAGTTCCTGCCAGGAAAACAAAATACTTTGGCAGGCGACCTAAGCAGAAATCTTATGGACCCACACGAATGGAAACTGGATCCACAAATCTTCAGCATGTTAGCACAAAAATGGGGGAGCCCAGACATAGATCTATTTGCCTCTCCGCAAAATTATCAGCTGGACAAATTCTGCACAAGAATTCATCACAAAAAAGCATGGAAAGTGGACGCCCTATCCTTCAGTTGGAAAAAACCTGTCAGTCTATGCCTTTCCCCCTCTGCCTCTTCTCTCCAAGGTCTTACTAAAAGTCAGACAGGAAAAACCAAAAATGATCCTAGTTGCTCTGGACTGGCCTTGACAACACTGGTACCCACTTCGAAGGAATATGTCTCAACTCCCCCTTGGTACTTGCCTCAAATACCTCATCTACTGTCTCAGCAGAACAATGAAATTCTGCACACTCCGCTCCAAACTCTGAACCTTGCAGCATGGCTGATCATTTAATTATTCAAACAACACCTCTCAGTAAATCTGTGATGGATGTCATTTTGGAAGCCAGAAGGCCTAGTAATAGAAAATCTTATGCTGATAAATGGAAGAGATTCTGTGCGACAAAGCAAAGCCCAGTATTCCTCAGATTTTACAATATTTGACTGAGATGCTTGACAAGGGCCTATCTTTTTCTTCAATAAAAATCCATGCCTCTGCCATCTCGGCTCATTACAACACAGAGCCTCCCCTCTTTTCTCATCCTCTGCTTAAACAGTATCTTAGAGGGGCCAAAAATTTAAGGCCTCCCAGAAGATCTCCAACTCCTGCATGGGACCTCAATTTCATGCTGGAAAAACTCACCCTTTCTCCTTTTGAACCAGCAGCTACTGCGGATTTAAAATTTATATCTTGAAAAACAGCTTTTCTCTTGGCAGTCACTTCAGCAAGAAGGGTTTCAGAACTACAGGCTCTCATGGCAGTGGAGTCTTTTATTATATTTTACCCGGACAGGGTGTCCCTCAGGACCAATCCTTTTATGCTTAAGGTGGTATCCAGTGTGGCTCTTAACCAGACCATTCATCTGCCAATATTTTACACAAATCCGCAGAACAAGGGAGAGTGGATTCTGCATTCATTGGATGTACACAGACAACTAAGATTCTACTTAAACAGGACACAATTTCTAAGAAAATCTGAGCAACTACTGGTAGCATTTGCTGCAGGGTCAGAGGGGAAGGCTATATCAAAGCAGACTATTTTTAAGTGGATAAGCCACTGCATTCGTTTCTACTATTTGCACCATGGTAAACCTGTGCCCAAGGAGATCAGATCACGTTCCACCAGGCTTGCCTCTACTTTATTTATATTTTATTTATTGACCGGGTTAGTCCATCTGGGATTTTGTCCCATTTTCAGTGGAGACCTGATGAGAAAAGCTCCAGATAGTACAATAAAAAACACTACAGTAGTATACAAGCACAGCAAACAATAGAAGTAAAACTAGTCATTACAGTTGTAAAACAATAAACAAAACAACATTAACAATAGTTAAATGACAGCACAAGGTTTTTTTTTTTTTTTTTGATGCTTTGTAACTGTACTAGTGTGGATAGAATTCAGAAGTATGACGAGGATAGATGGAGTGATTCCAATGTGAGGGGTGGAGAGAATTATGTAGGGTCATAGCAGGGGCAAATTCTGGAATTGAGTAGATGTGTCTTTAGTTTTCTTTTAAATAGTGGGGTGTGAGAGATTGAGCAAATGTCAAGGGGTAGTTTGTTACAGGCTTGGGCCACAGAGTGTTTGTAGAGTAGCTTACCTACTGACTTATTTGAGTGGTAAATATCAAGTAATTGTTGATTAGAGGTGCAGAGGGGTCGAGATGGGGTGTAGACAGAGACAAGGAGAGATGAGGATGGACAGTAGGATGGTTTAAAGAGCATAGAGTGCAACATGTGAAATTGATAGAGATGTAGTAGTTGTGGGGGTTCTCGCCATTGTAGAGACTTCAAAGAAATACAGTGGTGTGTGTTGTTTGGGGAGTTGGTGATGAATCTGGCTATTTTGTGGTAGGATTGTTGGAGTTTATTTAGGGTAGTTTCTTGGATATTTGAGAGAACTGGAGCAGTATAGAGGAGTGAAGGGAGGAGGAGTGCTTGTCCTAGGGTGAGTCTAGCTTCGGGACAGAGATTTTTTGTTTCAGTATAATAGACCTAATTTCTGATGCATTTTCTTTATACATTGCTGTATGTGTTGATTGAATTTTAATTCGTCGTCGATAATGACTCCAAGGAGTTTTGTGTGGGTGTCAGGTAGGATAGCTGTGTTATTGCAAGACGTAATGACAAAGGAGGATTTATGATGATTAAGAGAGTGGGGTATGAAGAGTATGGTTTTAGTAGGATTGAAAATCAGTAAGTTCTCTGAAAGCCATTGTTCAGTGGAAAGTAGAGCTGTTTGGGTTAGGGAGTGTAGGTCAGAGATGTTGTTGGCTGTAGAAATGATTGTGGAGTCGTCTGCATATTGTATAAGTGAGGACTGATGGCATGAGGTGAAAAGGTCATTGGTGAAGATGTTGAATAAGAGGGGACCCAAGATGGAACCTTGTGGAACACCAGTAGAGAGAGGTAAGAAAGCAGAAGGGGAAGAGAGCCATTTAACTGATTGTTTGTGTTCAGACAGATAGCTAGCAAACCAGTTGAGGGTGGAGGTGGAGAGGTGAAAGTTAGTGAGTTTAGATAGTAGCAGTGGATGAGTCACTGTATCAAAAGCTTTGGAGAGGTCAAGAAAGAGACAGGAAGTAAGTTTATTGTTGTCCAGAGATTCTGCAGTGGTGTGAGTGAAGGAGAATAGAGCAGTAGTTGTGCTGTGACAGGGGTGAAAGACATGTTGGGTAGGGGTGAGTAAGTTTTGATTGAGAAGGTGATCCATAAGTTGAGTGCGGATGCATTTTTCTAGTATCTTAGATAGTGGGGACAGAATGGCAATGGGTCGGTAGTTTGAAGGGTCAGTGGAGTTACCTCCTTTGTGGAGAGGGATAGTGTAGAAGGATTTCCAAAGGGTAGGAACAGTAGATTCTTGCATAGATCTATTTATTAATATTGTTACTGGGTAGGCGATAGTCAGCTGCGAGTTTAAGGAAGGTCGGAGGTAATTTGTCAGTGGAGGGGGAGCATGGTTTGAGTTTGAGCAGTAGAGATTTGATGTAGGAAATGGGCGCAGGCTTGAAGTAAAAGGGTGAAGTGTTGGGGGTGGGTGACGGGACAGGTACTGAGGAAGAGGTAGGTTGAGAGGGTAGTTGATTTTGTATGGAGGAGATAAAATGTGAATTAAGTAGGGTAGCTGTTTCCTCAGGAGTTGTGTTTGGGTAGGGTGAGGGGTTAGAGGGATTACCAGGGTACAGGATGCTGTTGAGTGTTGTCCAGAATTTACGAGGGTTTGTTATATTTGTTCTGGCCTGAGCTATAGAATGACTTCTTGTCTATTATTACCTGTTTTTTAGCAAGATTGCGTAGTTGTTTGTATTTCAGTAGAAGAGGTGTTTGTTTAGATTTGCTCCAGGATTTCCAGAAACTGTCTTTTTGTTTCATGATGGACTTAGTTTCTTTTGAAAGCCAGGGAGCATGATTGGATTTCACTCGAATCTTCCTAGAGGGAGCTAGGGAGTCCAGAGTATTTAGGAAAATGTTAAAAGTGTTAACAGAATCATTTAGAATTTTAGAGGGAGTTGTTTAAGGATGGACCAGTCAATGTTTTGTAGTATAGAGTTAAACTGTAAAGGATTAAACGTAGATAGTTTTCTGCAGTCTTTGAAAAGGTGGGGTTTAAGTGTGTGAGAGTTGTATCTTAGAATGGAGGTAGGGAGATGGTCACTAAGTGAGTCTGATAAGGTTATGGGCTGGTGGTAGTGATGGGGGGTGTTTGGTGAGAATCCAGTCTATTATAGAGCTGGAGGCTGAGGCTTTGTGGAAGCGAGTTGGGGTGGAAATGAGTTGGTGGAAACCATGAAGGTGATATGTAAGGGAGAGTCAGTAGGTAGTTTTGTCCAGTCTATATTGACGTCGCCAAGAATGAGTGTTTCATAGGGTATGTTGAGGGTAAACCAGGATACGATGTTTTCCAGTATGGGTATATTGTTGCCAGGAGGAATATAAATGGAAGCTACAGCTAGTTTTTACTTCAGCAGCTTTTCTCAGAGGAGTTCCAACCAAAGACATTCTAGAAGCTGCTACTTGGAGCTCGTTCATACCTTCACAAAGCATTATCATTTACCTCTCTTTTCCAAATCCAGGACAGGCTTTGCCACTGCAGTCCTGCAGGGCCTTATAGCTGCTCCTAATGCTGTTTAGTTCCATCCTCCCATCCATAGCTTGGGGATTCTATCCAAATGTAATGACTGCAACAGTGAAACATGAAGAACATAGTACAGTTGTGTACACTTACCATAAATGTAGATGTTCGAGTGTATTCACTGTTGCAGTCCGGGTTACCCACCTGCCATCTCCCTTTCTATACCTTTCCTTCACTATACTCAAAAGCCTTTGTGACATATTTGCTTTTAGTTGAAGGTAAAGTTTATGTTTCTAAAAGTGCATCTATATATTTACTGTTTATTTACATATATATGTTAGCGTACACAACTGTACTTTCACTTTCATCACTTCCATGGCCATTTAAGCTAAATGTTCAGTTCCTAGATCAAATTTATTTTTATTTATTTATTTTACATTTGTTAACCGGGTAGAGTCCGGCTGGGTAAGTCACCTGTTTTCAGCGGAAACCTGGGGAGATAAGCTCCGTAACAATAGTACAAAAAGATTACAAACATTTTTAAAAGATTTACAAACAATATACAAAAAGTTTGGCAGTTGCCAACAATTACAATTTACAAAAAGGTGAATGTAAAATGGAAAACATTACATTTCTTAAGCTTTATTACAGACAGTAATATGAAACTCGTTGGATATATAACTAAAAAACATTGTGGTATTTTCATTCGGTTGAAGTAAGACAGGAAGATAGCAGAATAGAAAGCATTTGATTGAAGGCATGAGAAACTAGCCAGGAGTATTACAGGAGCATAGCCATTGTTGAGTAAGGTATTCCTTTAAGGTTTTTTTGAAGATATGACGATCTGTGTTTTTTAAATGTTTGTGTCTTTCGTCTTTTCCCGGTTAGGGGTCGCCACAGCGGAACTCCAGTCCGCTAATGATTGGTAGTTGACTTTTACGTGCCGAGTTACCAGCCCTGACGCACAACCTTCAACAAAGATACACCCATTCACGCATGTCTCCACGCAAAAGAAGATCTGTGTTTTTTTAAATATTCTGGGGTAATAGGTTCCACTGTTTGGCAATTTTGAAGGAGAAGAGATAGTCACTGAAGTAATTATGAGACTTTGTACCCTTGAGTATAAGTTTATCGGATGTTCTAAGGGTCCTGGGGTTGGTATTTAGTTGCACTTGGCTGGAGTGTGCAGGGCAGTGATTAGGTTTGTGAATAATGGAGTGGGCAGTGGTGAGCTGATTGAGCAATAACAGATTGGGAAATTCAAGCCAGTGTCATTTTTGAAGAGCAAGGCAGTGATGAGTCCTGTTAGGTGTATTAGCAGCAAATTTTGCTATTTTGTTATAGCAGGAATCAAGTAGATGTAAATCAGACTTGTGCAGGTTAGTGAAAAGTTGAGAACAGTAGAGAAGAGTAGATAGGAGACATCAGAAATGACTCGACTTGACACAGTATAATTTCTTCTTGCTGCAGTATAGGTGTAAACATCAAAGTATCACTGGTATCCAGGAACAGTTGTCGCACATTAGCCAAATCCATCTTTTATCAATGACTTGACTCCAGTCTTTTTCATTTCTGTCATGACATGTACGTAAATGGTATTAGACAGGCAATCACTGCTTCCATCACAAGCTCTTCTCTCCACATTTCAGAGTGGGGCATTTCCATAGTAGTCTTGTTGGTTTAACCATAGGCAGTATGAATACCACATGGGAGCTCTCAGAAAACAGACAATGGAATCCATCCAAGAAATGATCAGAAATAATAGTAATTACATCTAGGGCATATCAAAGGTTTTGCATTATCAGAAGATCAGCAGGGTTAAGGTATCCCTGTCGTAAAAGCTGCCTTATGCAAACATAGTTTTCTTTTGTATTATCCAAGAAGATTTATAGGTTCATAGGCATTTACTAGGCCACAAAGGCCTTTTTAAGCATAGCCATGCATCCCCAATCTGACAAGTTCTGGTACCCTTGATAGTTGTAAGCAGGGCATTGGGAAATGAAGCATTTATAAGCAGGGGCCTGGGAGATGTTCACCATCCAGTTGTCTGAGTTATACTTGAATTGGGTTAGGGAGGAAGCCTGCCTCACATGGATGGGAAGTCTGTTCCAGAGACTGGGTAGTATGTGGGATACATACCTTTTTCTCTAGTAGGTCCTATTTATATCACAGGCAAGATTTAAGATTTTAGAATGGGTAATGTTCTTCGTGTTTCACTGCTGCAGTCATTACACTTGGGTTATCCTGCTGTGGCAGGCTACCCTCAGTTGGCCTGAATTCCAAAGTCTAGGTCCGGCGTCGGTTGCTGTCACCTCTTCCCTGACGTCAGTGCGCCAGGGGTATAAAAGATGCAGCCGACACCATTTTCTTCAGTCTTTCTTGCAGCACGGTGCTCGAAGCAGAAGCAGAAACAGTTCGCAAGTGCCGGTCGACCGACTCCTGAGATTTTCGTGTTAGAATTTCAGATCGAAGTCTTTATTAAAAGCTAAGTACCCCGTTGGGGAATACTTTTTTCTTGCTCCAGACTGATGTCAGAAAAAGTTAATAATTGTATTTCTTGTGGGAAGCAAATACCTCATAAGGATTTTCATTCTTACTGTATTCCTTGCCTAGGCCCTGACCACAGCGTTGCTTGTTGTCGGTTTTGTGCCAGATTTAACCAGCACATTATAAAGCGACGGTAAGATTTTGCTTTTCACCAATTTGTTAGATTTAATTACACAATGCTGTCGGATAACCAACCAACTACCGCAATTCACAAGAAACGCAAAGAAAAAGAAAAGGAAAGGCATCCGAGGTCTAAAACCGATGACGAGGCTTCTTCTAAGCCAGTCGCCGGTTCGACGGCTCTCAGTGAGGTGCTTTTGCAGCCCCTGACGCCCGCTACTTTGGACCCGCAGGCCGCTGTAGACTCCCACGTGGAGTCGCCTAGGCCACTGGAAGCTTAAGGTATTGGACCTTCGGAAACTATTCCCTCAGATGGGTCCGGAGCCGCTGAGCAGGCATCAGCTTCTGAAGGTGTCTTCAGACCTAGACCTACTCACTTGTATATTAAAGCGACTCCAACTACAAAGGCAAAGACTAAAGCATCTTTAAAGACAAAGAAACAAGTACAACAGCCTCATGGTCAGGCCTCCATGCCCAAAAAACAGATGCTCAAAATGGCCGAAAACTTAATTACTTTGATCAGGGGTTCCCATCCCCCTCCTGATAAGAGGCCTAGGCAAGAGACAGAATATGAATCTTCAGATCAGGTTTCCATTTCTTCAGATTCCTCTTCTGATCAGGAATACTCTCTTCCTCCCTATAAGGATTCTGATGCTGAAGAATTTATCCCTTCAGCCTCTCCTCCTGAGTATTACTCTTTTGGGGAAACCTTGCATTCCATGAGGGAACATTTCCACTGGGAGAGCCAAGATTATTCTGAATCTAAGAAAAGTCTCAGGGACTTCCTTTTACTCCCACAAGACAGGCCCCTAGCTATTCCACCTGTGTTAGACATTGTAGATGATGTATTTTCAGAGCCCAGTCTGACTCCTTACTCCAGCTCCTGTTAAGCTGGACAGGTACTACAGGGTGCCTGACTCTCATAAATTCCTTTTCAAGAACCCTTCTGCTGACCCAGAAACTATTTCTTAGGGTCCCAAAGGGGTCAAGGCATCCACTGCAAAAAACCCTACCCCCTCCGACAGGGATTCTAGGGCATTAGACAGATGGGGAAAGAAGATTTAAACCTTTGCTCCCTTGGCTATAAGGGCTTTAACTTCTCAATTTCATATGCTCAAATATCAACAATATATTATGTCACTGCTTAAACAGAAAATGTTGATAAATTCTGAAGGTGCAGAAAACAAAGAAATGCAGGTTTTATTACATGCAGCTGAGCAAGTTGGAAAGCATACTTTGCAGTGTGGCTTTGATTCTTTGGAGGCCTCTTACAGAGCCACTGTCACGGGTTCTGTCATCAGGAGGCATGCTTGCTTAAAGGAACAAAATTTACCAGATCATGATAAAGCAAAATTATTAGATGCTCCATTACAGCATCATACTTTGTTTGGTGTTAAAGAAAATGGAAGACAAAGCTAAATCTATGCAAACAGTCAAGGATCTCTTACAGGTACAGCCTCCAAGATTTAGCAGACACTGGCCTACAAAGAATTGGTCCTTTCCAGTGTCAGACAGACCACAAAGGGGCAGATATAGATGCCCAAGAGGCAGATCCCAGCCCCAAGGTTCATACAGGTCTAAACAATGGGGTGCTTCTACCTCCAAAAGTGGAGAAGACAAATCACAGCCTTACAGGAAACAGTCCCAATGACTTCCCCCTGCCTGCGCCAAGCACTTATCTTCTGGAAAACTAGCACTTTTTTTCTCAAAATTGGCACATCATAACCCATGACAAATGGGTCTTAGACATAGTGTCACAGGGCTACAAGTTTCACTTTCATACCCTGCCAAGGGCAAACGGTTGGCCAGACCTACCAAAAAACCAATGGGCAGAGGCACAAAAACAAGTATCATCCCTCATGGACATGAAGGCCATTCAGCAAGTACCGGAACAAGAGCAGGGACAAGGATTTTATTCCAGACTATTCCTGGTACCCGGAAAGGACAAAGCCTGGAGACCAGTACTGGACCTATCTATTCTAAACACATATCTCGATATACCAAAATTCAAAATGTTGACCTTACAGCAACTTCTGCCCATGCTGGGAAAGAAGGCTTGGCTGATGACCTTAGATCTAAAAGAGGCATACCTGCATGTCCCAATCAGACAATCATGCAGAAGATACCTCAGATTCAAAGCTGGCTCAATGCACTACCAATTCTCTACACTGCCCTTTGGCTTATCTACTGCGCCCAGGGTCTTCACAAAGTGCCTGGCACCAGGAATTGCATTGTGCAGACAAAGAGGAATACAAATATATCCTTACTTGGATGACTGCCTCATACAAGAAGAGAACAAGGACATTCTACTACAGCACCTGGCGTTTGTAAAGAGATTGCTACCATGCCTGGGGTACACAGTCAACAAACAAAAATCAAAACTAATACCCTCTCAAGAGATAATATTCCTGGGTGCAGGCTTAAATACAACTGCCCAGATGGCTTATCTCACGCCAGACAAACAAAGGCAACTGACTACCTATTTCAAACTGTTGGCAACAAAGACCCAGTTATCTGCAAAAAAATTTCTGCAGGATTTGGGCTTCATGGCATTCTGCATTCTATTAATTCCATATGCAAGACTGCATATGAGGAAACTTCAATGGTACCTAAAAAGTGTTTGGACTCAGCATTGCCACAGCCTGGAAACAATAATTACTCTCATTCCCTGCCTGCAACAGGGGTTTCGATGGTGGGTGAAGGCCTGTCACCAGAACAAGGGACAGCCATTCACCTTACCCTCAGCCAGGCAGACATTGACAACGGATGCATCAGATTATGCCTGGGGTCACACATGGCAGGGAGATGCATTCACGGCACATGGTCCGCCAACCAAATGCATCTACATATCAATCAAAAAGGGATGCTAGCTGTTCAGAATGCCCTGACAGTCCTCAAGGACCTACTTCATCTGGGACAACTACTGATAGACAGACAGTACCACGGTCATGTAGTGTATAAACAAGCAGTGAGGCACTCATTCTTACCCCTCTGCAGACTAGGCATGACTTTGTGGGACACAGCATTGACTTACCAAGTACATCTGCAGGCACAATTCCTGCCAGGAAAGGTAAATACTCTGGCAGACGAACTAAGCAGAAACCTCATGGATCCCCACGAGTGGAAATTGGATCCACAAATCTTCAAAATGATAACAAGGAAATGGGGATGCCCAGACATAGACCTATTTGCCTCTTCTCACAACTGCCAACTAAAGAGATTTTGTACAAGGACTTATCGCAGACAAGCATTAAAAGTGGATGCCCTATCTTTAAGTTGGAAACACTTAACAGTATATGCCTTCCCTCCACTGCTTCTCCTCCCCAAGGTACTCCTAAAGGTCAGACAAGAGAAGCCAAAAATGATACTGATTGCTCCAGACTGGCCCTGCCAGTACTGGTATCCAATTCTAAGGAACTTGTCTCAATGCCCAGCCTAGACCTTACCTCAAATACCTCACCTACTGTCCCAACAAAACAATCGGATCAAGCACAGCCAACTCAAAACCTTAAATCTGGCAGCATGGCAGATCATGTAGTCATACAAAACACACCTCTCACTAAAGCGGTAATGGATGTCATTTTGGAGGCCAGGAGGCCTAGTACTAGAAAATCTTATGCTGGAAAATGGAAGAGATTCTGTACCTGGAACTAGGCACAAGGAATTGACACAGCAGTATCAAATATTCCTCAGATTTTGCAAAACTTAACTGAGATGCTGGACAAAGGCCTATCCTTTTCATCAATTAAAATTCATGCCTCTGCCATTTCGGCTCATTACAATACTGATCCACCAATCTTTTCTCATCCTTTGTTAAGGCAATACCTCAGAGGAGACAAAATGTAAGGCCTCCAAGGAGATCACCAATACCTGCATGGGACCTCAATTATGTTTTGGAAAAACTCACTCTGCCCCCCTTTGAGCCAGCCGCTACAGCTGACATAAAGTTTTTATCTTGGAAAACAGCTCTGTTCCTGGCAATATCCTCTGCTAGACGAGTCTCAGAGCTACAAGCACTCATGGCTGTGGAACCTTTTATCATTTTTCATCCAGACAGGATTTCTCTGAGGACAAACCCGACATTTATGCCTACTTTTTATCCAAACCCACAGAATAAGGGGGAGAGAATTCTGCACTCTTTGGACATACACAGACAGCTATGCTTCTACTTGAATAGAACCAAAGCTTTCAGAAAGACTGAGCAACTACTAGTGGCATATGCTGCAGAATCACAAGGAAAGGCTGTCTCAAAGCAGACTATTTCAAAGTGGATAGGCCACTGCATTCGTTACTGCTATTCACAACATGGCAAGCCAGTCCCTAAGGGCATTAGGCCACATTCAACTAGAGCAGCAGCCACTTCAGCAGCCTTCCTCAGGGGAGTACCAACCAAAGACATTTTAGAGGCTGCTACCTGGAGTTCAGTGCACACCTTTACAAAGCACTATCACTTACCACTCTACTCTAAATCCAGGGCAGGCTTTGCCACTGCAGATGTTCATCATGTTAACCTGCTGCAGTCATCACACTTGGGTTATCCTGCCGTCAGGCGGTCCCGCAGTCGGCCCGAGTTCCAAAGTCTTGGTCCGGCGTCGGTTGCTGTCGCTTCTTCCCTGACATCAGTGCACCAGGGGTATAAAAGAGGCATCCAACACCATTTTCTTCAGTCTTTCTTGCCACGCAGTGCCCGAAGCAGAAGCAGTTCGCAAGTGCTGGTCGGCCGACACCTGAGATTTTCGAATCGAATTTCAGTCCGAAGTCTTCAATAAAGCTAAGTACCCCATTGGGGAACCTTTTCTTGCCTCAGTCCAATGTCAGAAAAAGTGAACAATTGCATTTCTTGTGGGAAGCAAATACCGCATAAGGACTTCCATTCTTATTGTATTCCTTGCCTAGGCCCAGACCACGACATCACAGATTGTCGGTTTTGTGCTAGGTTTAATAAATGAACTATCAAATGTCGTTTTGACTTTGCACGACATTACTTTGGTAGGAAATTTAATTATATCATGCCGTCGGAGCAACCGATGACCGGCATGCATAAAAACACAAGGATAAGGACAGGCAGCCCAGGAACAAGCCAGACTCCGAGGCCTCTGCTGGGCCTGTCGCGGGTTCTCCGTTTTTTCAGTGAGGCGTCTACGCAGCCCCTGACGACCGCAGAATTGGAACCCCAGACCGCTGCGGATTCTCAAGCGGAGTGTACTAGGCCGTCGCAGCCATCTTCATTAGGCCCTTCCAACACCAGAACAGAAGGAGATCCCGGTGCAGTAGAAACACCTTTGGTTGCAGAAGGTGTCTTCAGACCAACTACACTCACCATTAAATCTTATGCTAAGCTTCAAACTCCATTAAAACCAAAAAAGACTGTACATCAGTCTACAGTTCAAGGCCCCATGCCTAAGAAACAGATGCTTAAGATGGCTGAAAATTTGATTACCCTAATCAGGGGGTTCCCATCCTCCTCCAGATAAAAGACCAACACAAGAGAAGAATTATGCTTCCTTTGACCAGGTTTCTATTTCCTCAGATTCTTCTGAGGAACAGGATTACACCTTTCCCCCTTATGAAGACTCTGATGCTGAAGACTATTCCCTCAGCATCTCCCCCTGAAGACTACTCCTTTGGGGAAACTTTACATACCATGAGGGAACATTTCCACTGGGAAGGCCAGGACTACTCTGATTCTAAGAAAAGACTCTGAGAATTCCTTTTACTACCCCAGCACAGACCACTTGCTATCCCTCCAGTTTTAGACATTGTGGATGATGTTTACTTGGAGTCTAGTCTAAATCCCAAGACTCTACCTCCTGCTCCAGCCAAACCAGACAGGTACTACAGAGTACCTGACTCACACAAATTCCTTTATAAAAGCCCTGTGGCTGACCAAGAAACAATTTCCCAGGGTCCCAAAGGGGCTAAAGCTTCTATGGCTAAAAACCCTGTGCCCTCTGAAAGGGATTCCAGAGCCCTAGATAGATGGGGAAAGAAGATATACGCCTCAGCTACTCTGGCTATGAGAGCATTAAATTGTCAGTTTCACATGCTGAAATATCAGCAATTCCTCACGTCTAAATTAAAACAAAAAATGAGCACACATTCTGAACAGTCTGAATTCAAGGAAATGCAGGATCTGTTGCATGCAGCTGAACAGGTGGGCAAACATACTTTACAATGTGGATTTGATTCATTGGAAGCTTCCTGTAGAGCAGCTGTTACTGGATCTGTCATACGTAGACATGCTTGGTTAAAAGAACAAACCCTACCTGATCATGTTAAAGCAAAATAATTGGATGCACCTTTACAGCAGGATATATTATTTGGTGTCAAAACTGAAGAGGTTTTAAAGAAAATGGAGGATAAGGCAAAGTCTATGCAGACGGTCAAGAATTTTTTACAGGTACAACCCCCTCCTTTCAGCAGAAATTGGCCAACAAAAAACTGGTCCTTTCCAGCCTCAGACAGATCACAGAGGGGCAAATACAGATGCCCAAGGGGCAGAGGTCAGTCACAAGGCCCTTACAAACCTCGCTAATGGGGTACTGCTACACAGAAAGGAGGAGAAGACAGGCCCAAAGCTAGCAGAAGACAAACACAATGACTCAATCCTCAAAATACCAAGCAAATCTCTCTTGGCAGCTCTCTTGGGAGGAAAACTAGCACTTTTTGCAGACAACTGGCACATCATCACAAAAGACAAATGGGTCCTAAACATTGTCTCACAAGGATACAGATTCCACTTTCATACCTTGCCAAGGATAAAGGGAATGCCAAACCTGCCACCAAATCGATGGGCAGAGGCACAAAAACAAATTACAGCTCTCATGGACATGAGAGCCATTCAGCAGGTACCTACACAGGAGCAAGGACAAGGATTTTACTCAAGACGCTTTCTAGTCCCAAGAAAAGTCAAAGCATGGAGACCCATTCTGGATCTTTCAATTCTAAACACCTATCTACAAGTACCAAAATTCAAGATGCTGGAGCTCTGATCCCCTGTAGGCTTGGTCATCTGAAAGGGTACTTTTAACTGTAGAATCTTACTTGATATATTTTCTTTTCTTACCAAAGTATGACTGACATTGTCTTTTTACCCATGTTCTATATCTTTTACCTGGAGTGTTTTTATTAATTCTTGTTATATTACTATGCTCTGCATACATGATGTAACCTGTTTTATGTATTATGCTGGATGTACTGTATTTGTATAACTTGATGTTGGAGCTTTTCTCCCAGACTCCCGGAAAATGGACCTGGTCCAGTCGGAATTTCCCGGTTAACAAATGTAAAATAAATAAAATAAATAATAAATAAAAGATGCTAACACTACAGCAGCTTCTTCCCATGCTGTGCAAGAATGCTTGGCTAGTAACGTTGGACCTCAAGGAGGCATACCTGCATGTCCCTATCAGACAAAATTGCAGAATGTACCTCCGCTTCATTGCAGGTTCAACCCATTATCAATTTTCTGCACTGCCCTTTGGCTTATCTACTGCGCCCAGGGTCTTCACAAATTGCATGGCACCAGTAATTGCATACTGCAGACAAAGAGGAATTCAAATATACCCATACCTGGACGACTGCCTTATTCAAGCAGAAAGCAAGGACATTCTTTTAAAGCATTTGGCATTTGTCAAACACCTTCTAAGTTGCCTAGGGTACATGGTAAATGAAAAGAAATCAAAACTATTGCCCTCACAAAACATAATATTCCTGGGTGCCAGCTTGAATACAACGGCCCAGATGGCTTATCTCACGCCAGACAAGCAACAACAGCTCACTCAATACTTCAAAATAATGGCAACAAATACCCAACTCCCTGCAAGAAAAAATTCTGCAGGCCTTGGGATTCATGGCATCTTGCATACTACTACCATTTACAAAACTGCATATGAGGAAATTACAATGGTACCTGAAAAGCGTATGGACTCAGCACAGCCACAGCTTGGAAACAATGTTACCACTCATTCCCTGCCTTCAACAGGAGTTTCTATGGTGGGCTCAGGCATGTCACCTCAACAAGGGTCAGCCTTTCACCTTACCCACAGCCAGGCAAACTATCACAACAGATGCATCGGACTATGGCTGGGGAGCACACATGGCAGGACAGTGCATTCAGGGCAAATGGACTACAGACCAAAGGCATCTGCATATCAATCAAAAAGAAATGCTAGCAGTGCAGAATGCCCTAACAAAGGACCTCTTACAACCAGGACAACTAATTATAAAG
This sequence comes from Protopterus annectens, assembly GCF_019279795.1. NCBI lineage: Eukaryota > Metazoa > Chordata > Ceratodontiformes > Protopteridae > Protopterus > Protopterus annectens. Next base: position 1,518,755,623 of record NC_056737.1, on the reverse strand, counting down.
ACGGACAACACCACAGTAATGTGGTACATAAACAAGCAAGGGAGAACACATTCCTACCCTCTATGCAGGCAAGCAATGACCTTGTGGAACACAGCACTGTTTTACCAGGTTCAATTACAGGCTCAATTCCTGCCAGGAAAGAAAAACACATTGGCAGACGACCTAAGCAGAAACATCATGGATCCCCACGAGTGGAAACTAGATCGACAAGTATTTGCAATGATAACTCAAAGATGGGGACGCCCAGACATAGATCTGTTTGCCAACCCTCAAAACTACCAACTTCAAAAATTTTGCACAAGGACATTCCATCCACAAGCTTGGAAAGTGGACACCCTCTCATTCATTTGGAAAACATTAACAGTGTATGCCTTTCCTCCACTGCCTCTTATAGCAAAGGTACTGCTGAAAGTCAGATTAGAGAGGCCACAAATGATACTCATTGCACCAGACTGGCCACGCCAGCACTGGTGTCCAATTCTAAGGAACATGGCCCACGGCCCACCATGGATTTTACCACAAATTCCTCACCTGCTCACCCAGCGAGACAATCAGACTCTACACAGCCAGCTCAAGACTTTAAACCTGGCGGCATGGCAAATTACCTAAACAACCAGCCCACACCTCTATCCAAAGCTGTTATGGATGTCATTCTGGAGGCCAGAAGACCCAGCACCAGGAAAACCTATTTAGACAAATGGAAAAGATTTTGCGCCCGGAACCAGGCTAAAGGCCAAAATCCCCTTGATCCAAACATTCCTCAGATTCTACAATATTTAACTGAGATGTTGCACAAAGGACTTTCCTTTTATCTATTAAGATCCACGCCTCGGCAGTTTCAGCTCATTACAACACAGATCCTCCTTTATTTTCACATCCACCCTTAGACAGTACCTCAGAGGGGCTAAGAACATAAGACCGCCCAGGAGAGCACCAACACCTACTTGGGATCTCAACTTTGTTCTGGAAAAGCTTACACTGCCGCCCTTTGAACCAGCTTTTTCACCTGATTTAAAATTTCTTTCATGGAAAACTGCCCTGCTACTAGCAATAACTTCAGCTAGAAGAGTCTCAGAGCTGCAGGCACTAATGGCAGTAGAGCTTTTCCTCATTTTTCATCAGGACAGAGCCTCTGTATGAACTAACTCTTCCTTTATGCCAAAGGTGGTATCCAGTGTGGCCCTAAACCAAACCATTCATTTACCCACCTTTTTCCCAAATCCCCAGAACAAAGGAGAAAGACTCCTGCACTCTTTGGACATTCACAGGCAATTATGTTACTACTTGGATAAAACTAAGGCTTTCAGAAAATCTGACCAGCTCTTTGTAGCCTATGCTGCAGGATCACAAGGAAAAGCTATCCCAAAACAGACCATTTCTAAATGGATAGGGCATCGCATACGTTTCTGCTACACGCATCATGGGAAACCGGTACCTGCTAACATTAGGTCCCACTCCACCAGGGCTACAGCTACGTCTACAGCCTTTCTCAGGGGGGTGCCAACCAAGGATATTCTGGAAGCTGCAATTTGGAGTTCAGTGCACACCTTCACCAAACACGACCACTTACCTCTGTATTCTAAGACTAGAGCTGGTTTTGCCACTGCAGTTTTGCAGGGCCTACTAGCTTCTTCTAACCCTGTTTACCTCCACCACCCATCCTTAGCTTTGGGATTCAACCCAAGTGTGATGACTGCAGCAGGGTAACACGATGAACATAGTACAGTTTTGTACCTACCATAAATGTAGATGTTCTAGTGTTCACCCTGCTGCATTCCAGGTTGCCCTCCCTCCATCCCCTCTGAACTAGCTGGACTTATCTATACCACTCTATCCTATACAACCTCTGTGGTGTATTTGCTTGTGCCTGAAGGTATTGTTTTATTTTTATATGTACTTTTTTATATGTATATATTGCCTACCTATGGGGGGCACCTGACATCTGGGGCAAGAAAAACTGAAGAAAATGGCGTTGGATGCCTCTTTTATACCCCTGGCGTACTGACGTCAGGGAAGAAGTGACAACAACCGACACCGGACCAAGACTTTGGAACTCGGGCCAGCTGCGGGACTGCCTGATGGCTGGATAACCCAAGTGTGATGACTGCAGCAGGGTGAACACTCGAACATCTACATTTATGGTAGGTACAAAACTGTACTTTCTGCAGGGCCTCATAGCCGCTCCTAATGCTATTTAGCTCCAACCTCCCAACCATAGCTTTGGGATTCAACCCAAGTGTAATGACTGCAACAGTGAAACATGAAGAACATAGTACAGTTGTGTACACTTACCATAAATGTAGATGTTCGAGTGTATTCACTGTTGCACTCCAGGTTACCCTCCCACCACCCCCCATCTCTTTTTTGCAGGAACTTAGCTGCACTTCTCTAATCTATACAACCTGTGTGGTATATTTGCTTGTAGATGAAGGTATTATATAATTTGGTGCATGCATATTTTATTGGCATATTTTTAGCCTTCCCTTTTTGGGGGCACCTGACATCTGGGGGAAGAAAAACAGAAGAAAATGGCGTCGGCTGCATCTTTTATACCCCTGGCGCACTGACGTTGGGGAAGAGGTGACAGCAACCGACCCCGGACCTAGACTTTGGAGTTC